>NC_051449.1:11667577-11887122 GCF_001649575.2 Kryptolebias marmoratus | reverse complement strand
ATTAGACAGGCTTCAACACTTGGTGTTTTTAAATCTCTTCTTAAAACACATTTATATTCACTGGCTTTTAATACATTGTGAGAATTGTAATGTTATTGTATTTTTGTATGTTTGTATTGAATGTTTATGTGTGCAGCACTTTGGTCAACAACAGTTGTTTTTAAATGTGCTTTATAAATAAATTTGATTTGATTTGATTTGAGCAGTAGGAGAATATGTGGGCAAATGGTTCAAGATTTGTGCCAGGAGAAACTAATTAAAATATTTGTAGTTCTTTTCTGAAGCTCTTTTCTTTATAAATTTTAAATTTAGCAGAAACTCAGGCAAACCTCATCTGTCTCGACAGATAAGCCATGTGTGGGCCATCAGCATCACCAGACAAAGGTACTAGTTTGGTGGATGTACTCTTGAAAAAAGGGGAATAAATGGACTAACCTTGTCATCTCTGTACATGCGGTGGTGTCCAGGACAAAACTATGAAAGCATTAATGAAAATGATTTCAAAGCAAAAATACCAATTATATTTTCATATTTTGCTCCACTGATTCTAATAGAAACTGCAAATTAGATACATTAACATGACAATTACTGAGAAGATGTCATGTTCCTTGATCACCACTGTAACTTTTTATTCTGGTAATTAGATGCACAATGTCAATCCACTTCCTTGAGCTGCTAGTATAATGAGTGACCATGGTGTTTTCTTTTTTCTGAGCTTGTCTGAATGTAAAGTGTGCAAACTTGTCTGTGCACAGAGTATTGGTATTTCTTCCTCTGCCTAATAAAATATGAAAGAGCTATGAGGAGTTTTTGTTAATCCTTTTAAAATGTGCTCATTTTTTTGTTTGCATAAATATTGCATGAGTTATAAGAATGGATTCCCACACAGATGATTAAAGTAGATAAATAAAAGCAGCAACAATATGATTTAGGTCTCCTTGGGCAGTGGCTTTCTCCTGGTTTCTCTCCTGATTGTGTGTTGTTGGAATTCACTTTTCAGGAATGGTTTTGTAAAATTTTCCATCCTAACAGACTATTAATATCCTGAAGTCTTCAGAAATGTTTTTAATTTGTGCAATAATAAATATTTTAAAAGATAGGGTATAAAGTTGCTGGCAGGTTTCAGGTTTTTAAGTAAAACAAAAGTTAGAAAATCAAATGATTTTATCAAGGAGCTACAATGAACCATTTTTTTTTCTTCTGCTTTTTAACAAAAGCATTAGTTAAGGTTCACACAATTCTAGTGGGCTAGTTTAATTGTCCAACCTACATTGTAAGGCAGAAGATTATCTGATTTTCGATTCAGCTGATTTTCTTATTTTATCATTGCAGTTTCTAAACTACATCGATTGCCTCATAGTCAGATAAGTAACTGTCCTCGCAGGAACTGATGACTGTTCACTGTCTGGTCTCGAAACAAGTTTCCCAATTCTCTATCTCATCACCTACAGACAGCTCGAGCACACTCACTGTCTGAGCAGGAACTATTTTTACACAGCATTTTTACAGCAACTACAAGTGTACAGAAAGAATAAAAACGCACACCACACCATTTCATGATAAATAGATCTGAATGTAACTTATTCAGGTACGTTTCAGGAGTGTGATTCCATTCCAAAAGACCAAACAAAGAGGTGAAAAGATAACGTCGCTGACTGTTTATTTGTCAAAATCAAATAGAGTTTGAGGAGACTGTCAAATAAAAAGTGGCAGCAAATTTTTCTAGTGAGGTACTTTATTTTCACTTGGGAATGAAACGTCTCACAAAAGCTCAGTGATGCAAGAGGCTGTTTCAGCCACAGTGACTGCAAATTACTTTAAGGAGATTGGTTTATACTGTTGCTTTGAGAGGCAAGTGCTTTGTTCTGTGCCAGGATAAACAGAAAGTAGAAAAGAAAAACAGTTTGGCCTCCCTCCCTCCTCTCTTCCGTCTGTCTGTTTGTCGGTCACGTATGTGCGTATGTACAGAGTGCAGAATGAGTTTGCTGACACGCACATGCTGTATGTCTGCCAGCGCCACTCAGGTTGACACTTCCCACAGGGGCGGTGTGATGTGTTTTTTCCATGTTAGACTTTGGTTCTGAAACAAGGGGGTGTTTGTGTAAAGGAGGATAGAGGGAGTATAGAAAGGCAGAAAAACTGAAAAAGACAGAAAATTAATTAAAAAAGAAAAGAAATTATTACTTGTCTGACTCATATCAAAACCATTGTGATTTTACAACAGACGTTTTGTGTAATTTAGATAGTAAAACACTGCTCCTATTTCATTGGCTTATTCATAAATTACAGTTGTAAAAAGACAATTATCAACACACATTATTAAAAGCACTCATTGCAAAGTCCTGAAGGCTGAACAAATAACAAAATCTGCAGAATATTCATCTCATCGATAGTTAATGTGTTCCTAAATTTAAAAAAATCATACGGAAAATGTGTGATCAGGTGCCAACTACCATGTGTGTTTGTTTACCTCCAGAAAAAGCCAAAGTGACTAAAAATAGGTCAAACGTTAAACGTTACTCATTCAGACTACAACCAACCTATTGTAGGTCAATCATGTGACTCAAGCTTCCACATGGTTTATTGCATAATCAGTTCAGTGCTTTGTTTACATTGAGTGTGGACCTGCATTTTAGAATTGTATTCAATCAGGAAAACTACTGGACTAAACCTTTTCAAACTACACCATTTGATGGTGTTTAGGATAGCATTTGTTTATGTTTAATTTCATACTCTGCAATGGATTGACCTTAATAGGTTAAATAATACTGCACTGTTACATTCTATATATTACACTATATATTAACGCTAATATAATTACCAAAATATTTAATCTGTTTAACCAAGTTTCTCCAATTTCATTTCAAATTCATTGTTCAGAACTTGATCAGAAACAGGCAATGATATTGTCAAGTTTAACTGTGACATAGTATTATTAGTTTTTCTCAGGGATTGCAGTATTTTTAAACATGTTTATATAGGAAATCACTTTGGACTTTTTTTTTATAATCCAAGGCCTATTTATAATTTTTTAGGTCTAAATGATTAATGTGAAAGTGGGAGAAAAAAAAGTTTGGAGCTAGTCCAAAATTGTAAGCAACACAGCTGTTATGGAGTCCAGGGGAACACTGCATATCAAAGTAAAAGTGCATGATTTTGCTGTTATCCTGCCATGTGTTTTTGTGTGTCAACAAAACAACTTGAATTAACCTTTGCTCTAACTGTTGTTTCAAGATGATGCCTAATGCCTCTCTGCATATTTTTATTTATTTTTGTTGTTTGTTGGGAGGTTTCTTCTCTTATTAATTCAGTCAAAATGTTCCCTTCAAACCAAATAACCACCAAAGGCATAATTGGCTTAACTCACAGCAGATATTTTCAGTTGAAAATGCAGTCATTAAGATGCAGGTCCTTTGACTCTTTCAAGTCAAAGTCTGTGCTATGAAATAGGTCTATAAATTAGTGGCAGCTGGTCAGTTTAGGAGGAGGAAGTGGTACTTAACAGAAAATTCACAAGAGTGTAAAGTGACTATATAATGCCCTTACTTTAAGTGACTTAAACTCAAATCATCACCTTCTTGGAGAAGAAAGAAGAATGCCAAGAAGAATTTACCTACTTAGTCAAAACACCCAAGGCAACAAATTGTTTTTTTTTCTATTTCTAGACAGTTTGTGTGTGGTCTTTCCAAGATAACAGATGGCCATTCAACACCTGCCTAATGTGTTTTTTTTTTTCTTTAACTTCTTCCATATTAACTCAGAGCATTAATAAAATCCTACTCACCCAACCAATTTGCTCATTTGTGACTGTCACTCTAGACTTATGACTTTAATACAGTTCCTTAACTGATAATTCTGAGCTTTTATGTGGAATAATTTGGATAATTTCAGACTACTGTATCAGTACAGTAATAATTGTTAAAAGCAGAAAGGTTTGGCTTGACACACTGTCTCGCTTATTTCTTCTGTCATGGTTTGTAGATGCAATTGTCGTGTTTGTTTTGTAAACTTGTTATGTTAATTTGTGAAGATTCCCCATTTTGTTTTCTGTCTTGCTTTCTACCTTCCCACCTGCTCCTATAGTTTCTAATGTTCCCACCTGCTTCCTTCATTGTTGTTTACTCCCTCAGTGTATGAAGCCTAAAGTTTTCAGCTGCTTAGACTTCTGCTTTTAGACTACCTATATCAGCAGCATCTTTTTTTTTATTGCACTTATCATCCTGAAATATCCTATTGTATCCTGAAATTGTACTGAATAATGTTCATAATAGATAGTAGCATGTCTCAACCCAGAAAATAGTGGTTTGAAGACAGTTGCCAAGTAGATTTCCATATTGAATTCATTTCAATATGGAAAGCTTCTGACTTCAGAGTAATAAATGGAAATGCTTAAAAATACTCAGTACAATCATTTGGTTTGTGTTAATCCATCATCTCACCCAGGTTACAAAAGAGAGAACTCATGAGATCAAATCAGCTGTTTTAGTTTTGTTAGGATGCACATTTTTAACTAAATACACCTCTCCATCCTTATTTATTGTCCTCAGTAAAATGTTTTAAAAATGTATATTAAAACTGTGCACCACTGCACAGATCTGGTTCTTTTTAGATACACTAGTAGCCCCCGTTTCTATAATCCTCATAATACACAGTTAGTCATTTATTGTGGTCTCAGCAAGTCTGATATGTTGACACTTTGTAAAAATGATCATAAGCTTTGTTTTCATTGATATGCACATGGAGTCAGTGGATCCTACATTTTGTGAGCATACTCTCCCAACAGTCAGTATGGAGATGTCAAAATGCACGCAAGCGGAAAGACTTTATGTCAAAACTTGAATGCATCGTTACCTTCGAGTGAAATAGAAATATAGTAAAAAAAAAACAGTTCTGCAAAGCTTAAAACATTACTCCTCTACCTATCATCTGTCACATTGAGCTTTGCGTGCTTTGACAACAAGTAAGCCTGGAAAAATTATGCATGCAGAGCAACCAACAGAACTCAGCCAAGCACATAATTAAAGCAAAATCAAACTCAGCATTTTTTTACTGTGTAGAAAATAAAAATAAATAACATAATGCATTAGTGGGTGGGATAAAACAAACTTTCTCTTTGTACAGAGAAACTATATAGGAGTATCTAGGAGTGGGAATTCGCTGCTCTGATCACAGAAAGCTAAGAAAGAAAGATCTAAACGCACACACATGCATATATATTCATATATATATATATGTACACACACACATTTGCAACTAATTTTTATGGAAGATTAGACATGTTCAAAAAGAGGTGAGTCAGAACTCAGCAAGCTTATTAAACATTTTACTCACGGGGTCAGCAGTGCTGCTGATGGTTGTGAAAACTGACAATTAGCAGCAGCTACTCATGGTCATCTGGTATTTTAATGCATCTGGGAGGCAAATTAGATAGACTGAATTAAAAAAAACAGTTATTAGGATTAACTATTTGAATGATTGAGTGCACTAATTAGACATAAAACTCCAGTTTTCTTGCAGTTGCCCTGTAATTAAGCTAATTAGATGATTGAAAGTATGCCAAAAGCAACAATAAATAAATAAATAAATCGGATCTGTCTTTAAATAAAAACATGTTTTCACACCTTCAACAGTTACACTCTAATCTGCTGCTTGGGTTTTGCATCCTGTCACATATGAATTCCCCTGCAACTTCCTGCCTCTGCTTTTCAGACTTCAGTCGGTTGCATTAAGGGAACAGTGTGACAGATGAGACAAAAGGAGCAGCTTGTCTGGTATCATTATGAGTTTGCTGTTAAAGTCTTCCACAGTAAGGATGTCATAATGTATACAGACGACCAAAACTGTCACATTTTTTATTTTTTATTCCTCTCTGGCAAGAACACCAACATCTCTGTGTCAGAGTACGTCTCCGTGCGTGCTATCAAGGCTTTTGTTTTTATCATCCACTGCCAAAAGCAATAATGTTTTTGCCCATTTGTATGTGTATTCATTGTATTTAGCATTAGCAAAATATCTCAAGAACCTCTGGACAGATTCTTTTAAAGCTTAGAAACTTTTGGCGCCATCCCTCTCTGCTTGTAAGCAAACTATCTCATGAACCACTGGACAAATTTTTGTGAAAATCTCAGAAAGTAATCACCGGATGCAGATCTACAACTGATTACCTTGTAGAGTAACCCTAACCTTAACTATAACTCTTTAAGATGACTACTACAGTGTGTTCTTTAACAGCAAACTAGCTACAACTCAACCATTTTAACAAATATTGGGATAAGCTTGATGTTGTAGTGGCTGAGTCATTCCCAACTAATACGCTGAGCACTACACAGTTGTGACATCATTGCTTAAAAATTTGGCATTACCCTTTGGTGTCAACCCTGCTTTTATCTGTCAGCAAAATATTTCATGAACCACTGGGCGGATTTTGGTGAAAATTAGCAATGAATGTATATATAACTAATTTGTTTGAGGAGTGAATCCAATTGAAGATCCAACACGAAAATGGCTATAACACAGTCAGTTTTACAGATATTCAGCTAAACTTTGATGTGGTAGTAGCTGAGAGTTGTTCACAATACATACTTTCAGAACTAACTGTTTGAGATTGTGCTTCATGTTATTTTTAAGATTTAACCAAAACTGCTATAACTCTGTCTTTTCTTGTCACAAAACAATCTTAGTTTGAAAGTCTGGCAAGAAAAGTGGTGGGTTAAAGAATGCTAGGCCTTTAACTACAGAAAATGTTTGCTTTTTTTACCACACACCCAAAGCAGAGGAGACATCCCTGATCTCTGTGTGGGGATGTATCTGTCTGAGCAGTAATGAAATGAGTGGGGCCTGTTTTCCCTGCAGCATTCAAGCAACTAGATCAACTTAGCAGAAAAAGCTAATGCATAAAGATGACGTCGCTGCAGAGATGCTTCTGCTTAATTGGGCTTTGAGAAATCATAAGCTTAACAAAGTAATGAAAAAGGGAAAACACTTCCAGCAAAACCATTATTTAAAAAAAAACTTTATCTTAAACAACTGAGTATATAAGTTAATAATTTTAATCATTTTTAAGTCTGTGTGCAACATAATTTTGAAGGATGTGAATAACTGAAGAGCCTCAAAGTTTAAATAAATGATTGTGCTCTTTGTTCAGCTGAATTTAATTGTTTGCAAACATTATTTATGTGACGCCTCTAATAATTAATCACAAAATGTTTTGATAAGACAAAAGACTCAGTCATTAAACATCAAACTAGGTAAGAGTGACATATCACATGATGAATTAAATGAAGGTTCGATTGGATGATCAAAGCTAGAAGAGCCAATCAGCTACAAGGACTTGTCACACTGTTTATTCTTTAGGACATGGGATTTTAATAGTCTTTGTTTATTGTAAATCAATTATACTATGTTTGTATTCAGTCTTTTCACAGCTTGGGATTAATGATATTAAATTAGTTGAGGTGAAAACTGCAGTTTTGGCCTTTGAGGGATCATTTTGAAGATTTAGAAGCATGATAAAAGTGATTTCAACCACGTTTGCTGTGAATAGGTCATAGCATCATTTGCAAGATTTGACCAAAACCTTCAATAGTTTCATCATTCCTCATCATAAGATGATCTTATTCTAAAACTCTTTCATGAAAGGTGGTGGGCAATATGCATTCCTTCAAAGAATGCTATTTCCTATCATCTTCTGAACTTCTTGTGTTTGTATTTTAACCTTCTGTATGAAAGTGTTGCACAGAAACGTGATGTCAAATTGATACTGATGTTTTCTTTATTTGCAGCAGGGTCAACCATCATGTCTTTTCTTAAGTTGCATGTGCCTGAACTAAGGAACCTTGGTTTTTTTTTTTTGTTTTTTTTTTGTTAAGTCAAAAGCAATTTGCTTGACACCTTTCATTTTGAAAGAAGGAATAGTTTTACTTTTCTGGAAAATGAAAACAAAAAACAGGTCCATAAACATAGTATTACACACTACATGCAGTAGGTGGTGTCTAATAAAGCGCTGCAATTTATTTGTTCCTGCTTCTGCAATATGAATTGTGCCTTTAAGGCTCATCTGACCTAAATGGTGCAACCCTCTGCATAAAGCAAAAGTAGGTGAACTCTCTCTCCTGCCAACAAGGCTGAGTCTTATTAAACAAGCGGGAAAACAAAATATCTAAATGAAGACTTTATTTTCTGTAGGCAGTCAGTTCAGCCTTTTGGATGGCAGTGCTTTTTTTGTTTTTTAAAAAAAAGCGCACTGCACTCTGAATGTAAAGAGGTGCTAATACAGCTATTTGAACACTTTTGGCAGAGCTTAGACTTGCTCCCACTCCCAAATACAGATGCACTGAATTTCACATAAGAGCTCTAAGAACAAAGTGCTCTCAATAACTCTGCAGCTCTCTGCCTCACACACAGACACACACACACACACACACACACAGACACCCCTCCAGAAACACACTCGCAGTTATATCTATGCTTCGACTTGCATATTTTTTTCTTTATGTACCACACACTAAAAAAAAGCTCATAAAAATGTGTAAACATTGTCATAAAACTGCTACACACATCTTATGAATACAAAGTGACAGGTAAGAGATCTCAGTCATGTCTGTGCTTATTACAATTTAAAAGTCCTTCTTATTATTCTGAGCAATGTCTTTAGGCTTTCAGTCCAACACAGTTGCACCTTTTTGACATCCAATCAGCACCTGTGTTCAAACTGGCCCAGAGTCAGCAGTTTTCGAACCCACAATGGACTCTCACACCGTGGTCAGTGCAACCCTGTCCGGAGTCATGGGGCCCGTCTTTACAGAGATCCACAAGTCTTCGCCATTTGAGTTCTTTTTCTTCTTGGTTTCTGACCTTGAGGCGTCTCCACAGCAGCAGCAGCAGCAGCAGCAGCGGTTGGCATGGCGACAGCAGCAGCAGTGGCAGCACACCACCACAGCGGTTAGGAAGACCAGCAGGGGCAGCGTTAGCAGGACAGCCAGGCAGATTGTGTTGTACGCCCCCTGGTTATGTTTATCCACAACAAAACTCCAAAGCTGGGTGAAAAAATCCTGGAAGTTGTCAAACTTTCCCTCCATGACTTTAGGCTGCAGAGATCTGGCACTTTGTGAAACTATCATAAAGTTTGAATGGCTCCTTTAGAGAGATGGAAAGGCCAGGGGTGTTTGTTTGAATCCTTTTTAAAGTTTAAAAGTTAACTGATGATACATTTAACTCTCTGCTTAAATTATAAACATATCAGTCCATCATTTGTCAGGTCAGAGAATTTTAGCGACTTGACACTGAGCTTCACGTTTGCTGTTTAAACTCCTGAAGATCCCAGGTGAGATAGTTACCCTGAGGCACAGCTCTATCTGATGGATTTGTTCAGGCTTGTGGGGTTTCTGTTAAACAGAAACACTGGAAGTTAACTTCATGGATGCTTGCTGTTCAGAAGTGTTCAATTTATTGTCTAAAAGACCAAATGCTCACACTTATTTGTGGGGAAGTTTTCCTTGAAAAGACCCAGACGCTCTGATTTGATCTTGAGTCGTGTTTGTTGAGGCAGGTCCACATTCCACTAATTGTTTCCTTGAGTCTCCTCTTGCTCTTTTGTTTCGGTTTTGTCGAGTTCCCGAATTGGTGTAGCTGTGAACAAAATAAAAGAAAACAAAAAAATTAACTGACAGAAATGTGGTTTCAGTTCGTCTTCCTCCCTCCTTGGCTTTCCCTGCCCATCCTTCTGTCTTTACTATTTTCTCTCCCTCCTCTTTGTCTGTGTCAGCTTAGAATTTAGTATTTTAGCTTTTTTTTCATTAATATTGTAGAGGAGTCATTCCGGATTCAGGGCAGATCTCTCCAAGAGTCCCGCTGAGGAACACAGGCAAATCGAGAAAGAAATGAAGGGAGATTGTGTCTGAGCAAAGGCGAGACAGAGAGAGAGGGAGCCAATCTTTCTAAGAGTCCCGCTGAGATGGAGATTGTGACAGAGTGTCAGGAAAAACAAGAAAAGTGACAGCCAAAGGCCAGAGTGAGACCTCCTGAAGGAGATTTACCTGAATCTATTCAGTTAATGGCTTCAAATTGATGGAATCTGGCTTGAGTACTTAAAAATATCTGTATTATTTTCTTCTGCTCTGTTTAACCTTTTGTTATACACCTCTGAATGAGACACTTTCTGCTGGTGAAGTGCAGATAAAACCAGTTCAAATAAAAGTAAACTGCTTCTTTTTATAATGAAAGCACAAACTGTTTGATTAAGTCTGAAGCCCTAAGGGAACAACCATTTTCCCTTTTTTTTCTAAATGGCTCTAAACACCATTTAACTCAAGTGGCTGTGTAGCTTTCAGCATTAGATGCTCTCTGCATTCGAGCTGCAGAAAGGAGAAAAGATTTTTATCTCACGTTTGGTTGCTTCTTACAGACAGACAGAAGATACACCTGCAAATGGAGAGCAAATAGATTTGATGTGGCTGTCGCCACACGTTGCAACTCATGTGTGAAATAAGTTTACCCGCAGAGACTCTAACTTCCCTCCTGCTCTTTTGCTCAACAGGAAGCAGTTCACTCGAAGAGTCTGAATCGTGAAAGTCAGAGGCCAAAGAAATCTCATCAGTTAAAATAGAACAGATCTAAGGTAATAAAAATCTCCTTTAATGACTTAAATACTTTTGTTCAGGGTTTGTTTTAAAGACAATTATTATTACAAGTGTATTCGCCCATTTCACCTACTTAACTTTATGCACATTTAAACCACAGATGTGTGTGGTCGACGAAAAGCAACCAACTCAACTATTTGTCTTAAGTACTTCAAAAGGAAATGTTACACTTTTTTTGCATTAAAGTGAGAACTTAAGTAACTTTTAAGATGTCTTTTATATCAAGCTTAAACATCCAACAAACAGTTGCTCTTTAAAATAGAAGCGCCCAACCTTTCTGACTCCTGAATTCGGACAAAACTTTTGCAGTTATGTTTACATATCAGACCTTTTAGAGATACATTCACCTGTCCATGATTTTCCTCCTTAAATAGCTAAATCACATAGTTCTATTTTAGTAAAAGTTAAAATGATCCAATAATTTTCTATAATTCAAAGTTAGTGAACAAAAAGTGAAAATTCCACAACCTGATTAATGTTTTACAACTTTATTCTTTCAACCTTTGCTCTCCGTTAATGATCTCACCCCTCGGCTTTGTCTGCTAAATGTAAACCTGAATATAAAGTTCACACACAGGTGGTTTCACACCTAAATTAACATGTGGCTTAGGTTGTTCCTGTATTAATAATCTAACAATGTCATTTGTAAAAAAAAAAAAATCAGTACCAAAACCAAAATGGTACTTTGATTCAGGGCGTTTGACACGGCAAACGTGTTCTTTTTTTTTTTTTTTATTCACACTGTGTGTATGAGTCCTCCATCATGGTGTATGAGGTTATCCAACAACCTACACATAAGAAAAAATGCTGAATTGGGACAGAAACCTGACTATATATATCACACTGGGGTGTACACTGAGGTGTTACAGCCTGCAGTAATTGTTCAGTGTTGCTGGCTGCCTGTACATACTGTTGTGATGAGCCTTGTGGAGGCGCAGCCCTGGATCCTCCTCACATTATGAAAGCCCTGTCAACATTACAAGCCAGAGTCACTGAACAATAAGCCTGCAGGAGAGGAGCTGCAAGAGGTTAAACCTGGCTGGATAAGAGGGCCAGTCAGCAGTGAATCAGTGTAAAGTCATCAACTGGAATGGATAAGTCACCAAATGACTCCAGTCTGAAATAATGCAATCTCTGTAGGTTATCTTGGTGAGTGTGAGTGTTCACACAAACAGGAAAAAAGATACAAATAGGATGTTGTGATCTGATCCCCTAGTAATACTTTTTGTCAAAGACAAATAAACATGTTCACACTCTGTTCAAATGTGATTGATTCCCATTATTATTTTACCAAATCTTTTTCTCAACAGACATTTTGCTTTAGTTTGAGATCATCTGAAGGAACTATCATTAAGGCACACAAGTCTCAAACAAGGCTGACTTGTGACGTGATGGAGCTACATGTTGTTTTTAAAAGACCGGCTTTATATAAACTGTATCCTCCCTTCCAATAATTCCAAGGAGATGCCATTCTACAACTCTCTCTCACTCTGCCCTCTTCATGTTCTCATGACACTGGGCTTTCCTTGAGCCAATCCTGTACAGGAAAGGCCCATTTCTGGGACACACAAAGCCAGGAAGGGGCTGAGAAGAATGTTTTGATTGCACTGAATTGGCCCCTGCTGCTTTTTAAGGAGCATGTGTGACCTAAAAGACGAAAGTTGTGACAGAAGGCATGGCAGGAATCTTTAATGATTTGCCTCAAGCGCAAAGTAAGCAGCAGATCTCTCACCATCTATGAAATAGAAAGATTTGAGATATTTGTCTCAACTTATGTTACCCACAAATAGTTTTTTTTTCTTTGACAAAAAAAAAAAACATAGCTGTCATAGACCACAGAGGGCAGATGTTGTGTTTTGGTAGTTATTCAGTTTCACAGTTATCTAGAGTAAGAGCACAAACTCATTACATTTCAGACTTGTGTCAACTTGATCCTAACTTGTTGAAATGAGCAAAACAGAGGACTTCCCTAAAGTAAAAACTGAAGGAAGGTCTAAAAATAAGACTAAAAATCATTTTAGTGAATCAATAAGGTGTTCTAAAATGTTAACGCTTTAAATAAATAAAGTATTTTTCTGCGTATAAATTGGCATTTCATTGAGATGATTCATGTAAGATTGTTGTTGACATTCTGAAGCACTCAAAGGCAGGAAGAAACTCATCAGCTCATTGTTGCAACTTGTCAAACATCCCGTCAAATCTGACCACAGCCAAAACAAGTTTGTTTGTTTTTTTAAAAAAAAGGAGTCTTGTTACAGAAGTGTCACTGTAGCCTGAAATCCCTCCACAAATACATCACCCGCTTATATAAACCACTTAGAACCATTTCATAGTATTTACTGGCACTCAAGATCTCTCTCTGAAAGCGGCACCTTACCCCGCAGGCGCTTCTGTAGCAGCAGGTCACTTCTCCCCTCCTGTCTAATCCAGTCAGCTGCTTATACTTCTGTTCTTTGTGTTTTGGCATCTGGCTTCTGCTCTGTTCTGCTTTGTTCGGGTACCCCTCACTCAGACATCTTGACAAGTCTTCTATTTCTGTTCCTGTTTCCCTCTCTAACTGTTTTCCGTCCTCCTCCTCCTCCTCCTCCTCTGAGTGTGTGTGTGTGTTTTGGTCACAGCGTCACAGCACCCTGCCCACTTTCTGTAAGAATGGGCCCTCTGTCTTTGCTTATGTTTCCTGCATGGCGCACTAGATTCTTGTGGTTGCTTTTCTTTTTTTTTTCACTCACACACCACATGTACTGAACTACGTCACTCAGAGGGGCAGATATTTTGGGTAACCTAAGCAAGAAAATGGGATACTACAGGGAGAGGAGTTTTTAAATAAATGTGTTGCAAAACAGTTGAACTTCCTTTACTGTTTTACTAATCCAAAAACCTCGCAATAGCACCAGCATGTTACAGGAAAGGTGGAGACAAGTTGCACAATGACACAAAACAGCAATCCACCCATCCCAGAGTCCCGTGAGATTGTAAAAAAGAAGAAATGAAAACTGCATCAGGGTTGTAGATAGTATCGGATGAACAAATTGGATAAAAGCAACACATGAAAGAAGGTTGTCATATGAAGTGCGCACTCGTGAAAATGCTGCCGTTCTGTCACAACGCCTGTGGCACTGTGGTCAATGCTCTCTTAGTTCAGTCAAGCAAAGTAAGATCTTTATTCAAGCTGGAAATAAGTCTCCTTTGAAGGGAACTTTGGTTGAAGTGCATTGACACATATGTTGTTTATCTAATCACACAGTGTATGATTCGAGGGTAAGTGAACTCAAAAAGAGCTTAAAGGAATTATCTAGTCATTTTTGAAACAATGTTCCATGAAATAGTTATCAATAGTACCTGATAAGCTGTGACTTCAGTCATAGAGCACACAGTATAGAGAAAAAGACAAAATGTTTTGTCCAGACTAGGCTACTGGCCAGCCAAACCAGTGTTTTATCAATTTTCAGGCTTATAAAGCAACTCTTTCTCAAAAATAACATATTGGTGTGAAAGAATACTACATTAGCTAATATTAAACCTCTACACTTTTGCATGACACTGTTTGTTTTGGTTGTCACTGTTTGCCTTGTCTGATAATTAAACTAATAAAATTAATAAACAAAAGACACACCCCTTTCTGTTTTGGATCATGTGACTGACAGAAGTTGCGGTATGTCTACAGGGCATGTTAAATCTAAGAAGACAAGCCTCGCCACGTCCTGTAGGTGTGTCTAGCTGTTCTTAGGCAAATAGAAACTCTCTGTTCTGTTCACAAACACATTTATGCACAGTGCCAGCTCAGACTGGCGGGGCGGTCACTGCCCACACGGTGAAAATGTAGCCCAGCTATTGCTGAGGTTCAGTCACCTTTAGAAAGAGTTGATTAATGGCCTCAGAGAGGCAGCTTTTCCCTTGAAGGAAATCTATTTTTTTTTCCTTTTTTTAGGATAGTTTATATGAAAATGATTTGCTTATATTTTCCATTCGCTGCTGCTTCTGATTGCTTCTTTCAAATGCTGTTTTCAAGACATCTACTTGCACACTTTTAGGCTCACAGAAATGCTTGAATATTTAGCACCTGCAGCAATGAAGAGCAGGTAATCATGTGTTTGTGTGTGTGGGGTTGTTTGACTGTTAGCAAAATATCTTACCAGTAGTAAAATTTAAATAAAACCTTTAGAAAGTAATCACTGTACATCTGCAAGTGATTTGAAGTCAGCCTGATTCAAGACAAATAATGAGCTAAAATTTGGTGTGGTAGTACCTGACAGTGATCTCCAACACATTTTACTAGCAAGATCTTTGTAATTTTGGTATGCAAAGTGGGGGGCGATATACATTCTGTCAAGGAACATTATCATTATTTTGGAGTATTTAATTTTTTTTTTATGTTTGATACTAATTTGCTGCATGAGTCAACTCATTTCTACCAATCTGGAAGAAGAGTTGGATGTTATGCACCAGCCTGCAGAAGCTGTCTCAATACAAATGAGTAGTAGTTACTGGATAAATGTATCATGAGGGATTTTTGCCCTTTTTGCCCTTTCCTTGATTTCTTATCTAATAAGCGCTCCATTATACTGTCTATTCCCTCCAAGGACACCTTAAGTTCAACTTATTCTGCACTGACCCTCACATATGTCCCATTTCCTCTGCAGAAACCTTACTCTCAATTTATACAGTACTGACCCTCCGCTGTAATGGCTGCTGCTGCCATCTGGTTTTCTACAGTGGAGCTCACCTACGAGGGAAAAGCTCAAATAATGCCTCCCTTTTTATCCTGCTTGGGTCTGCGGCAGAACAAATTGCAGGAAAGACCACCGAGCTTATGTTGGATCACCGGTCAGACAATTGTGATAGCAAAGAAGAGTGGCTGTGACATTATACCAGCAGCGTTAAATAAAGGCTCATGGAATTACTGGACTGTGTAAAAGGGAGTTACCGATCACAGCGACCTTCTGTCTCTGACACAACATACTGTACACTGAAACATGAAGCCAGCCCGCTGCGAGTTCTTGAATGTGAGCTCTAATGAAAAATGACTAAAGTGTGATTGTAGTGGGGTCTGCCAAGCATCCAGGATAAGCTTGCTAATAAAACAAGTCCCTTCAGAGGCAGAACTGAACTGTGACTCAGTTCTGGAAAATGTTTGGGCACATTCAGGTAAAGAGCATGATGGAGAAAAACACAACCAGGCTATATAAGGAATTGCTTCTTGCTCTTTTATAAACCATCAGTGAAATGCTCTTGGTTGGCATGTAAACTAATGGCTTTTTACAAGGGCCTCTCACTGCACATTAAGTCAGCTCACTATTTTAACTTACAATGATGCAATAATCCCAGCATAGCTCTCAAATGACACAAAATGCTTTTTTTGGACTTGACTTTGTGTCAAACATTTCTGTCTTAGCTGGCAAGAAAGAAAGAATAGTTAGTCTTACTCTGATGCAAAAATAAATATACTTCACCCTTTTGCCAAGGAATTTTTCTCCCCCAAAAGGCTCAGTTTGAATCATTAGGGACTTTCTGAGTTCCTCTTTTTTTTAAAATGTTATTTATTTAATTTTTTGTCTCAAAATCTCCGGCTAGAAAAAAAGCAAAGTAGGACACTGTGGGAATAAAGGAGTCACTCAAAGGGTTGTAGTTGTTTTGTATATTTGAGTATTAGGTTACAAAAAATGGTTATTAGAACTAGAAACAAGTCATAAGGATTTTTAAAGAAGACAAACACAGACAGACTGTTGCAGGATAAAGGGACCCCCTTCCTTTATGACCTCTGACCTAGACTCATCTTTCAACTGTCCGAAGTTCATTTCTGTTGTGACACTTGGCATGGCCTTTAAATAAGTATTTGAACTGCTGAACTTCATGTGTATCATGGAGACATTCAGGAAGTGGACAAAAAGTTCTCAGCAGATGAACGAACCACAATAACAGCTGCGTCATTATCTTTTACAGTCAGACTTCAGCTCATTTCTGAGAACTAAAAAAAAATGTCAGACAGTTTTAAGAAAAGCACATCCTGTAACATGACTCTGTGTGTTCAATTTTAGCACCAACACACTTCCTTGTTTTGTATGGTTTGTGTTATAAATTAGACTTTTTCAATTTGACCCTGACATTTTGTAAAAATGACAAATTAAGCATTTTTGCACCTGTGTGTATTTGGGTACCTGACTTTCACCAAACTATCTAATGAACCAATGGACAAGTTTAATTTGCAGAAGGTAATCATTGGAGGTACATCTACAATTCGGGTACTTGATGTTTCTTCTACTTGTTATCATCAATTGCTCATATTAAAGTCGTTAATAAGTACAACTGGTTGATGAGTTAATAAATTTGTGAACATTTTCACTAAAGAAAAAAAACATATCATGTGCGCATGTTTCTGCAGCATAAATTAAAAGAATATCAGATCCTGAGTAAGACTTTGATTGCGTTGCAGTTTGAGCAATTATTTTCTTTAAAAAAAAGATATTCTGAACTAAGTTATCTATTTTTAGCTTTTAACAAATTAAAAAGCAATAAAAAAGGTTACACACATGCCAAAACAGCCTGATTTTATATCTGTAGAATTTAAACTGAATGTGTACTGAGTTAAGACAAATAATTGCCAGAAAGCAAAATATTCCCATGCACACCAACACACATGCTGCTCAGATGTCTTTTGAAGCCACTCTCCTACCAGGAGTCATGCCCATGTGGAGCTGTTTTTTTTTTCCTGCTGATGATGTGTTAAAGTGCAGAACAAAGTTTCTCCAGAGCTCATCTCTCAGGTCACCGTAGCCCTGAGTGACACTTTCACATGTTTTTGCTTTCACATCTGAAAGGCTCCTGAGGACGTAGTTCAACCAGGACAGGAGGCTTTAAAGATCTCTTCTGGCAAAATACAAAAGAAAATCAAACTCTGTTTCCTGGTTGGCCTAAAATAAAAAAGGAAAAAGTACATAACTCAATACAGCAACAACAGTAAACAAAAAGATCATTCAAGTTGTGTAGCTATATCTATTAATCTAGAGCAGTTGCTCATATGATGTATATGTATATTTATATGCAGGTACTTGTGTTATAAAATAGTTGGACAGCTAATACTGATGCATCACTTTTAGATTAAACTTAACTGCAGAAACCAGCTGAGGTGGCTGGGATCATTTCCAGTTGGCACCTAAGGAGTGTGAGGAGTCAAAAAATGATAAATGGGATATTAGAAATTCAAAATTTACCTTTTTAGCCTAAAAACGTAGGATAGTCTATGAAGTATTGAATGAAACTAATGGGGTGTACATCAACAATGACTGTGTAATTGCTGTGTTTTATTAATCTGAGTTCCATGCAGCTGTATTTTTTGTTAGTACAGAGAACAACCCATTAAAACATTGAGCTACTACACACAGATGCATGAGTCTAATTCATACTGCTGTAATTCTTAAAGGATGAGAAGAGGATATTAAGAATAACTGGCGGAAAAAAATCACACACGCTTTAACAGAAGGAAGTGTGGCTCATCTTTCTAAAATCAACTCAAAACTAAACTTTTTGAGCACTGTAATTTTTCTTTTTTTTATTATTATTTTTAATGATTACTTAGAAGCCCAGCTGTTAGTCTGACCTTTGAGTCATAACCTCACTATATTGTATGAAGTATGTCAGCTCAAATCCACGATTACATGCTGGTTCATCTAGAAGAGGCCAGAGTCTGGTGGCTTTAGGTTTTAGCTTGTGAATGGATAACTGGGAAACTAGTTGTCAGTCAATGTGAGCAATCATAAAGAAAAGCAGTTACATTAAACAGTTTGTAAGAAACAAAACATCATTTCACATTTTAGCTTCCAGTGTTCAAGTAGGCTGAAAGTTGAAAATTCAGGCAGTATCACATTTCCATTTGACATACAGCAAGTAAAACAAGGGCACATGCATATAATACCTCTCTGGGGTAAAAAAATAAAATAAAACAGAATAAATAGCATAGACAAAGTGTGGTGTTCAGTTGGAATAGCAGCTCTTACCTCACATTCAGCTTCACTGAGGTTGTTTTCATGTCTTCCTTGTATCTGTGATTTATGTGAGGCCCTGTCTGTTCAACCTTTCCCATTCCAGCTCATGGTGCTCTGAGCATCAATAAATGCCCAATGAGCATCAAGCTGTTCTTCGGCCGGCTGCCCAATTATGCCCCAGTGTTTACAACTCCATCTCGCAGAGAATCTAACTGGGTGATCTGGGTTACACTTCCCTCTTATTCAGATGCCTGCCAGTGCCTGTTAACTTTCTGGGCTCAGTGAGATGTAAAAAAAACTCTTGGAGTGCACGGGAGGCTGTAGACCGCTCACAACTATGCTTTCCACCAGCTTCACACCATCACCTGCTCTGTGTTCAATTCTGTGGAGAGTTGTGAAGTTATTACAAGACGGATGGAAAGAGGAGAAAGAAAGAAAAGGCAGAAACAGGAAGAAGAGGATGGTTTAGAAAAAAGAATTAGATGAGTCCTCATCATTTAACCCTGCAGTGCTTAAGCTATTTGTTCGTAAACCTATGCAAAAATCAAATTTTCTGAAAGTAGTACTGTAGTGCTGACTTTCCAATTAGGCAAATTAATTAAGTTATTAGATTTTTATATAAGTGAGCTTTCTTTTTAGCTGGTATGATTTATAATAATGTCCAATGAAAACTAACATAGACTAACAAAGTTGTTAAGAGCTTACACTCTCAACAACACTTTTTCATAATCAGATGGACTGAATAACAAACATGAATGAAGGAGGAAGGAGATGTTTTCATTTAGCTGAGTTAGAACGCTGATGTGCTGGTTTCAATTTATCCTAAGTTATTTGAACACATGTCTGCATCTGAATAGCATGCAGGCCATCTGAAGATAAATTTAATTTCAGCATTTGCACAAAACCTATGATCTTAGTGCCAAAACAAACTTCCTCTGAGTAATGCCAAGATTTTTACATAAAGATCCACAGGAAAACTAAGGACAGCAGTGAATTAAGGAGTCACACATTTTGGTCTCAACTTGACTTTAAATAGGTGGACAAAATTTAAATGGTTGGTCAAATGTTAGGATCTTTTTATACATATAAGTACACCTGTACCCCTATTTAAAAAGTACCTATTGTTTGAATAGTGAAATAGCATCATGAATATACTTAGAACTCAGCTGACGATAACGTAGCAAAAAGGTGCTTTCCTGTTGTTCTCACCTGGCCTCTTACTACATTAACATTTAACCTAAAGTCTGATGTCTGAAAGCCTATTTCTTGATTATTTTACACTAACAAAGTCCACAAACAGCATTTAATATACAAAAAAAAATTATAAGCATGTGTTAAAAATGAAATATGCATACTGTGATGTACGGCAGAAATATGTGCCTGTTTTACTTCAGGAAACTACAAAAAGTCAGCCTATATATCTAATCGGGGAGTGCACAATTAGATTCCAACCAGAGTAAAAGCCCATTTTATCCAAATAATGTACACCTACGTTTTAATATGAAGCTCTTCGTAAATGATTTTAGCATTTCATGGTACAATCTATTTCAACAGCCATAATATTTATGGCTGTTGAAATAGAAAAAATATTACCAATAAAATTACCAATCCATTTTGTCACATAGTACAAAATTTTAAATGGTAGCAATTTAAATATGGTAGTTATGAGTTTCATACACTTAGACAAAATATTATTTAATATTTCAACATTCATGCTTCTGTTTCGTATGATTTCAACTTTAAATTTTCAATCACTGTCTTTAGTAGAATAAAACTTTTCCTTAATTTCAAGAAGAGGTGCTTTCTTTTATCCACATAAAATGAAACAGCAAGAACAAAAAAGATGGAGTTATGCAGCTTTAGTGCTTTACCTTTACTTTTACTTTGCTTTCACAAGAAACAATGTCCACATGTAATGAAGGTGAGATCAGTGATTTGTTCTAAAATGAAAAGATATCTGTTTTAGCCTGGAAGATTCAGATTTCTGTGCAGATGCAGATGATTACATATGAGCAAATAATAAAACCAACAAAAAAAGGCTTTCTGTATCAACATGAACAGATAAAAAAAAAAGCAACAAGTCAGAACAGTTTGAAATGTGAGCTCACACCACCTGCTGAATGCAACAAAACACATTGACATTGTTTGCTGAAATTTGTTGCAAGCTAGATTAATCTTTATGCTGAGGCACAGTGGCAACAAGTGATGGTGAACTGGCTTCTTGAGGATGTCCCATTTCCTAGTAGAATATCTTAATCACTTTCCCATGTGACGTTAAAGAAGGGCCAATGAGAAGGAGGAAGGGTAACACGAAGGAGATCTGGCCCTAAACTGCTGCAATTAATAAAGATCTGCAGCAAATTAGAGGAAACTGTAAAATCAAAAGTAATGAAACAGCCATATCAAACGATCAAACTCAAATTCCACTAAGCTGACAAAAAACTTTTCCAAGCTAGAAAATAAAGTTAGCTCATGTTGTGAACTTTGTGGAAGTCTGATCAGCTCATCTTTGTGACCTCCACTGTTCAACAATTGCTGTGTTGCTTATTTCTTTGTGTCTGACTGTAATATATTCACAAACTTCACACAGCCTCATTATTTACCAAGTTGTTTTTGCTGACCAGACACCTGAATGAATAATTAGTGGATAATTAGAACCATGGTGAAACAATGAATGTAAATTTGCTGAATTAAAGGTTTGTGAGAACCACAGGGTGAAATCTGTGTAACTTGTGAGTGTGTGTGTGTATTTCAAAGGTTGTTTATAATTTTCCAGCATGAGAACACATTTTCCAACTTACTGGGCTTTGAATATTCACACCCGTAATGTATAATTTTCAGCTAGAGTAAATGAGTTAGAAAATTAGCTTAATAAGGGTTGAATAAATGCAGAGCTGAGAAGATAATAATTTCCTGCTCCATTATTAAATACATGCAGGATGCAGAATAAATAACCAAACTGCTCCAAACCACATGCTTTTTCCCTCGAATTTAACTGAAGATCAGTTTCACTATGTAACTATTGTTCAAATATACTTTCAAATCTCTGTAGATATGTGGTCTTCTGTAATAAATTAAAAGACAACTGTAAAATGCTAAAGTGCTTCCTTGTTAATGAAACTATAAAAACCAATGAAGAATTAGCCAGTTAAAGGAAAATATATGCAATTTGTGCAGTATTAAAGACAATTAAACATTCTTGTTTACTAATTAATTCGTTTATGTTTCAAGATTAAAAAAAATATTTCAAGAATAAAAAAAGAAGAAAAAAATCTTGTCGTAGACTGAAGGTGTTGATGTCCTCTTGTGTTACAATATGTTGTGCAGAATTGTTACATTTCTATCTGTGGACATAAACTTTTGGACATAATGTTCTTTGTCTATTTTGGTCTATTTTACACAGTTCAAAGTTTAGATACCTCTATTCTGAAAGGGAAAAAGATCCCAGTGCTCTAACCCATGGGAGTTAGAGATAGAAATATGGCGACATTTTTTATATATATGTGTAAACTCCCGTCTTGCCCTATTTGTTTCACATGGGCTGTTCCACTCTCACTTCATGCTAGGGCATCTTTACACAGCCTGCATCTTGGGTCCTGTCCAGTATGATAGACCCCGGTCTCTATTGCTCTTGTGCTGCCATGATTAGTGCCTCTGTGCTGTGCTGTCCTTCAGTCCGGCCCTTTCCAGCCACTTGTAGGATTTGTTGATATCAGCCACTTCCTCAATCTGCCAGTGGTACATGCCATGATGCGGCTTGTCCTTCCATGATGGTTCCTCTTTCTCCACTTCCACGTTGGGTTTCTGTTGCCTGAGACGTTCACTTAGCAGATCATCATTGAGGACTTTCTTCCTGATGTACTCCAGGATCTTGGTTGTTTCATCCTGTATAGTGCCTCTGATGCTCACTAGTCCTCTGCTTCCCTCCTTTCTCTTAGTGTACAGTCTCAGGGTGCTGGACTTAACGTGAGGAGTTTTTGTGTCTTGGTGACAGTGGCTTCTATCTCCTCACATGTTATATATATATATATATATATATATATATATATATATATATATATATATATATATATATATATATGTATGTTTATGTGTGTGTGTGTGTGGAAGGGGTGGAAGGGGGTCCTTCAACACTCACTTACAAAAGAAACAGGGATCCAATATTTCATTAATTTTCAATATTTTATTAATATGTAGAAAATTTAATAAAAAAGGAACTATATAGTACAGGTTTAAGTTAAACTAGAGCTAAATTTGACAGTAATATCCAAGGTTATCCAACAATCAATCATTCGTTTCAGCTTATACAAGCATTTCGAACAGTCAAGATCAACATTTTATCAACATTTACATTTCTACGCCAGCAAGATCTCAGATGACCGCAGTCACAGATTCTCAGCTAATCAAACTGTGAACATAAAACCATATATTCAATTGTTGTTTTAATCGTTAATGACATACTCGCCCTTTTGTGGCTGCAGTCACAAAAAGTGTGAAATAAAGAATAGTTTAATGAAACAAGTTTTCTGTACAAACAAAGAGTTCAAACGTGTTCTGGTTACTGAGGCTCAGTCTTAGTCTAAATGTCAGGGTAAAGACTTTTTAAAACAATGTTATACAGTACATTAAACAGATAAAATTTTACATTTAGGAAAAAAAATACAGACAAAATACAGCCAGTTGAACATCATCTTTTCTTCCTTCCAAGAAACTAAACCTCCATGTCTTAATTGATGCTAAGAAGAGAAAAGTCACATTATACATATTTGAGGCGCCACTTTTTAACATCATCTGAGGTATGTGTCCAAAACAAAACAGATTTAACCACAATTCTGAATTATTACCTAAAAGCAAAAAAAAGTATAATTACTAAATTTATTTATTACATGTGCAGTGCAATGTAGTGGTAATCCCATGTAATAGAGATTTTAAATCAATGTAATGCAAGGAAAATTAATATTTTTGAAAAAAGTAAGATAAATGTAAATAAAACAGCTTTCTTTGTAGGATTTCAAAGCACCTTATTGTGTGGAATGAGAGAACTTCCCACAACACAAATGAGACTGTTTCTTTTCTGCACAGCTTCTGACCTTCTGACCAAAACGTCATCTAGATAGTTAATAAAATAATGCACAGAGAATACTCTACTCTAAATCACTATGGGAAATTTATTGCATAATTCTGAAATACTTTGACGACAAAACACAAATTATCGACCAGGAACATCTCCTACCTACTACTTTCATAAACCATTTAAAGAGCAACTTTCTCCCAGATTGGCAACAAAAACAGAAACACAAGTGAAACTGAATGAACTCTCAGGACATTTCTTACTGACCTTCAGGCTCTTGGTTGCATTTGAATCGACATGCAGTACACTCCATCCCACCGTTAGCACAGCAGTAGTTAAAAATACAGTGTTTAAAAGGGAAATGCTAACAGGGCATTCAGAATTATTTTGAATCTAAAGGGGTAACACAACAAAAGACATTTAAATGTCATATCTACATGAGTATATTAGTAGTCATAGAGGGCAGAGTTACTATTATTTCAAGTCAAGAAAAAAAATATACACAGTAAAATTAATTTAATGGAAAAATTAAACAGAAGCATAGAAGAATATGCTTTACAGCTGATCAAAGAAGAAAAAGTGATTATTTAATGCATAAAACCAAATATTGCTTGCAGTGATGGTGACAGCAGTTCCACGAATTAAATTGGACAATATAATTTGTTTTCTTTTAGTTGTGCATGCTTTGTCTTGGAAACTAAAACCATTTCCAGAAAACTGCAGTCGATTGACCCTGAATGCTGCAGATTAACGCCCTCCTCAGTATAAAACAAATACATTCCCAGCAGTTTTAGTTGATTGTTTCATTTCACTGAGAAGCTTAAATGGTGAATAGAAGACTTTGGCTTCGCTCCACTTTCTGTTCTGCTTTCTGTGGTGATTTCTTTTCAGCGAGCAGTAGAAGTGAAGCCAGGCTAAACTCTGCACTGCGCTCACCCTCACTGTCTGCACAGTGTCTTAGTGATCACAGTTCAAAAAAAATACAGCCTGGGGGATGTGATTACTAGGAAACGTCCTGAAATGTGGAACTACTGTCTATTGATAGACAAAAAAGCTGTTGTTGTGACTTGATGAAATATATTGGCCCTCTTTTCAATCAGCGAGTCCTTTTTTTATGCAGATCTTTGGTAAAATGTCACATCTATCAGCACCATCTCTGCAAGCAATCCCCACATTTATGACAGGGTTCAAATGTTAAGTGTCATTTAATTGAAAAATGAAATCCAGTGATTATTTAATGCCCATGAACAACAATACAAATTCACTCAATTGAAAGAACAATAGCCTAGCTGCGCTCCCACTGTCAGGACAAATACTGTTTCAGTGTAGCTACCAATAACATTATTATTTTCACTCTGCCTAAATATGTAACTAACACAAAAAAGTCAGCAGTAGACAGAACACAAATAAAGCAGAAGGCAATGAAGCTGTTGCTGGTGAACTGCTTTTTAAATGACAATTCTGGATCTTCAGTTTTTCTTTTTTTAAGGTTAGTTTTAATCCAAGTCCAGTGTTTATCATCATATTTAGGTTAACTCAATCAAGGCTCAAAAATCAAGGCATCAAATCATATTGAATAAATGGACTCTGTCACAATATTAGTTATAAAAATATAGATATATTACAGTTAAGAGGTTTAAGGGCATATACAGTATGTTTTTGAGTTAAAAGTGTAAAGTTGTAATGGCTAAAATAGCACTAACTCCCACACTCGAGGACATTTCTAAGCACATTTCCAGGCATTCAGAGGAAAGGCAAATCCCAAAGCTTCTTGATTTGCCTTCCCTTTGGTCTTTTCTTTGTTTTTTACAGCAAACTGAACCATTGTCATTCAGAGCAGTTAATAAATTACATACATTGTCTTCTATCATTTGGGTAGAAGTACAGCAGAAAAAGACAGCTCTCACCTGCCAGGTGGAGAGATCAGCAGAGTTCAGATGCTATTTTCTAATTACATTCTTAATTATGATAGCAACTTGGTAGTGTATGAATTAATTTTTTTCTTTCACAGATTTTAGGAAAATATTAGTACCTTTATTTATGTTTGCTTTTTGCAGCCTCGCTAACAAGCGTTGGCAATGTTTCATTCCAGCCTGCCTTTGTCATCAGTGAGGCCCACAGACACAAACTTAACATCAAACATCATCCAAACTCTGTCAATCTCCGACTTCGTCCTGGGCTGGGGCGGTTTGTTTATTCAGGGGCAGATCGTCTTCTCTTGCTGCTGATGCTACGAAAGTTAAATGGCCTCGTCTTCATCTCCACAAAGGGAATGGAGAATTCATGACCTTTCCAGTGGTACCAGTTGATACCCTGTAAGAGTGAAAGTGTGATTTTTAGACGCCGCTCCAGTTTTTTTGAATTTCTTAGGAAAACATAGACATCAGAGAAAATAACAGAACTTATTATAGACCAAGCCTGAGGAGGAAAATGTTATAATTTCAGTAGAACGAGTTTGATTTCAGTTGAGAGAAGAACTCCGAGTAGGAGAGCCAAAAATGCAATTTACCAGCTAACACAATAACAACCTTAATCTAATTATAGCCACACTCCAGCCCTGCAAATCCACATCACCCTCTTTATCCTCCCATCCTGCCGCTTTACACTCATGTATGTACGCCTGTCTATCTCTGTTCCCACCTGTTCTTAGTTTAAGTCATCAAACGACCGAGAAAGGCAGGGAGTGGAGTGAGAAAAGCAGTGATGCTTTAAAGCCTTTGTGACTCAGCCTGGTCTTAGCTTCACAAAACACATCACTGGCTTTCTAGAGCCATTTCAGCATGAAGGTGAGAAAAAGCTGCACATCATGCTCGAGTTAAAAGCTCTCAGTGCTCCTGTCGTTCCAGTTTTAAAGAAAAAAGAAAAAAATATATAGATACCCATTTAAGTTTGATACTGGGGTACCTGTATATGAGTGTTTTTCTGTCACATAAACCTTATCTTCAATTATGGACAACCATAAGGGAGAGTTCAAATAAACTAAATTCTGTGTGTGTGACAATTGGAGCATGTCTCTAATTTTTTTGATATCAAACCATATTTTCTTCTGTAAGTTGAACTGAAATTAGATGAGTTGTAGAGCAGTTTTTTGTTGTTTTGTTGCTTTTATGCTCCTTATCAGGCCAATCAGGGCACTCAGTGAAAGGATGGAGACTCTTAGTAAGTTTCGTTTGATTTAATTTACTAATTATTAACCTTTCAATTTGAGAGGTTTTAACCTTTAATCAGGGTGTTATAATGGTGCCCTTTTATGTCAATTTTGTAAATACCAAAATACACTTTCAAAATGTCAACCTTATCAAATGAGGACATTCAGTTCAAGAGTGTGTTCATTCAATTTGCCAATAGAAAATAGAAAGGCTAAAAATCCTTTTTACAACTACTACCAACATAAAAAGAAACTGATCTTAAATTACTGTCAGAAGTTACCACTGAAATTACCATCTCCACTGAAACATGGTCCATGTGATCCCAAAGTAAAAAAAGAAAGAGTTGTCAGAATATGCATACGGCTTGGAGTGATAGAAAGTCCAATATCACCCAACATCCATGTATTGGGAAGGCGTTTTGTTCCACTGTTTCTGAGCTGCATAAAACTTTTTGTTTGTAGTCCAGAATTTCCATTCATTGTCACCATATAACACATTTTCCAAACTGCCGCCCAGAGGCTGGTTTAGCATCGCCTCAAAGAAAGCTGGTCAGCAGCTGGCTCACAGTCTGACATCACATTCTTAGTAGAGCAGTTTGTCTAAACAAAATGAGTTCCAGCTTTAGGCAACAATTTTTGGTGTGGTTTACTCTGTTTCATGTTGCCTCTTGTGCTATAACCTATGGACCTAGAATCTCAATAGATTCAAAAAGAAATATGAGGCTGTTTCAACTGATAAGTAGAAAAAATGTTAATACCTGCACAAGAAAAACAATAAGTTTGCGCACGATAGTCAGTTGGATATCACTGATTATTGAACTGCATTATACTGTCTATACAAACAACCAACATGACTTCCCTTAGTGTCCATAATGCCATAATGAGTTCTAATAATAATAAGACAAAAGATAACGTGATTTATGAATTTGTGTCAGGTCTTTAAAATGTTCACATTTAATATTCATATTTATTATGAATCTTCACAATTTGCTATGGCTCACAGCCTAATACTTTCCATCCTTCGTCCTGATTGTTGATATAGCTGGTATTTTTATTTTTTCCTGTTGGTCCAATGTGTAAATCTAAAAGCTTCAAAATGCAAGCAGGGCAGTGACCCAGGGGAGAGAAAAAGTAATGAAGTGTGCCAAAAATTCTCATTAATTAAGTACTCCCATGCCTTTCACTAAACTGAACTGGCTTTTTGTTAAAATTTCTTTAGAGTATACATGAAATATAATGGCGAGGATGTAAATACGTTCTGAAACAGAAAGCATATTTGCTTGAAAAAACTGCTTTGCCTGCTGTGGCCACTTCTGCAGGACTCTTTTTTTTATTCTGGGCAAAACTCTGGTTTAGGCATGTATTGAACTGTGAGTTTTTCTAACTAGCTGACAACTTGTTCTTATAAAATAAGTACTATTGTATATGTCCAACTTTGCCTTATACTCAAAGATCAGCTGGACTTTAATTTGAATATAAAAGATGTAAAAAGAACTTTGACTTTGTAAAAGGGAGGACCTACCTGGCTGTGTCTGGACTCGCCGTATTTGCCGTTCAGATTGGCCCGATGGCAGTTCTTATACCACCAGGCTCCTTTGTAAGACAAGGCACAGTTTGTGACAGCGATGTCATTGTCTCTGTCTTTCGTAGAAAAGGGCCGGCCCTGATGGTAGCTGAGAGAATCACCTGCAATCAGAGGAGATTGAGATGGAGAGAATTAATTACCAGCACGACTGAAGTGAATAATCACAGAAATTAGCCAGAGGAGAGTTGGAGAAAGAAGTGCAATTATAAATACAGAAAAAGAACAGGTAATTCTGGCCCATGCTCGTGTTGACAGGCTGAGAGATATGTGAAAAGATACAGTAGAAATGTGGAGGAGTTGTTAGGCTGGTATGAAGAGACTGACGAAAAGAGGAGAAAGTTGCAGGGATGGTATGGGAGGTAGTTTTCACATAAAATTAACTTTCAGATGCTAAGAAGCTGTCAGTTTTAAAGGTCTACATGATGTAAATGCTCCTTATGTATTCAGCCTCATACCAGCAGTGCCATTGTACTCTCCTATCCTGAGCTTGTAGAGGTTTCGTGCATCTCCGATAGAGAACTTGTCATAATTAGCATAGACTGATTCCGGTCCATCCTTCATGTCAATTCTCAGCTCATAGCGGCCTTGAGCTGCAATCTTCTGGATGTTGTCAAGACCTGCGGACAAACACAATATTAGTTATAGCCAATAAATAGGTTGTACTGACTGTATTTCTCTCCTGATGAAAGCTGCAATCACTCCATCACTGGAAAAGATTTGGCCTCCTTGTTTGGGTCATTTAAAACCAAATATGATATGCATTCACTTGTTGTGAATGGATTTCTTTAAAGTTTGGATACAATGCAGCAACAGTGTAAATTCCCAACAATTGCATACAAAGTAAAACATCATCAAATCTCTACTGTCAAGATTTACAGTTAGTTATTTTCCTGGCTGTAACTTGAGGAAAACTTAGCCTCCTGCTCCTAAATGTTTCTCTCTGACAGTTTATTCTCACCTCCAGTTTTCTGGGTTAATAGGTTGGATCCTGATAAGTGCTATGTCAGACATCTTTGTCAGCTGGTGTGTATGATTGACACTGTTGAGTGGTGGACAGTGTTGTCACCTGCCCTCCTGCAAATACCACATGTTGCAACTTTCTGAGATAATGTGGCTTCACTTGCTATCTCAAAGGCAGCAGATACGAGGCTTGTTTGAGCCCCGACATGCGATAAGGCCCCACACCAACCTGAACGATTGGAACTGCCTTTGCTATCAGATTACAACAAAATCCCATTTGGAAAAGAGCCTTCCTCTCTGGTTAACCTCCAGCAGATGTGTCACGTGTTCACTTTTGCTGAACGAACCTTGAAAATGATTTGAGGGAGGGAAAAAAAAAAAAAACTCTTTAAGTCTTAACTGATAAGAAGTAGGAAGGTAGGGAAACGAAGTCTGCTGTAATACAGTAAGTCAATAGGAAGCAGATAAAATCTATGTTACAACCCAGAGGCACTTAGGGTGGCAGGGGAAAAGCAATTGTTGTAATAAAATTGTGTTTAACATTCAGTCACTTCTAATTTCCACTGTATAACATCACAGTATTATCAGCAATTAATGCACCACACATCATTTTTACAGTTCTTTTACAGCTTTATTCTTAACTGGAGCCATTGGAAATATATTTTGACACACCACTAAGCTGTCGTGCTATTATATCACATTTTATTACTGGGCTTTCACTCGCACATAATGTAGAAACAATAAAGGTGGGGATTAAAAAAAAAATTTTAAAAAAGAGAAAAAGAATGGGATGATTACAGATGGCTCCCAGTCAGCCGAGTTTCTCTTTAATTACACCATCAAATTGACACTGTGTTCAGCAGAGGTCAGTCAGGAAGAAGAACAGACAAAGAGGAGCATTAAAAACGGTCCTCCTCAAACTGCAACAGATAATCAAGATAGTCTTTACTGGTGGACAGCTAAGTGTTTCTTCTTTTCAGTTTGAGTGGATTTAATATCAGCGTTTATGGTTCCTATTGAGCAGTAAATTGTTATTCCGTGTGCAGAGGTGGTAATTAGCTGAGTGTTCAATGCAATGGTTCCCCAAGGCTTCAACAGTGATCTAATCACTTGAAAGAAGAGTGACGGTCACACACAGTTGAGCTGCATTGACCCTCTGTAGGACTTCACCATTTACTCATTTTAATGGATGATAAATGCTAAGGTCGCCTCGTGCACCGTGAATAATAAAAAGACTAATTCAGTGCTGTGATACTGTGAACTCTCACCTCAGTAAAACCAGCAACAGTTACTTACAATTATGTTCTACAAGTCAAAAGAACTTATGTCTAAGGATAATTACAATCATTTTAAAAAAATGCCTAATCCTGGCTGACTGAAGGTTTGATACGTGAAGTTTTTATTACAGCGTTTGACTGAAAATCACTTTAATTTGCTTGTGAAAATGGAAGACTCCTAGATATGCTAAGAGTTTAAATTTAAATCTTTTTCATGTAAATATTTAGCATTACCTTGTATTTACAGCAAATCGATAGGTTCCCATAAAAATGGTTCCCAGTGTCAAACTCCAGTTTCAACATGAATAACCTAATATTTCTCCCACAATGGCAGCTTTGGTTTAGAGTTTCAATAATCTCTTGTTTTTATTTTGCTTTTGGCTGCAGTTTGAACATTTTGTGCCCAGAACAAACTTCCGTTCCATCAGCAGCAGAGTTGTAAACTTGTATTTTTGCCATTGCAGCCATTTTCAAATGTTCTGGCCTGTCATTCTAATGTTTGGGAATAACAGTTGCCAGTATTTGATTTTAGCTTGATTAGCACTCGTGGGTAACTTTTTTTTTCTTTTTCAGGCACAAAACAAGTTCCCATTTGTGTTAGTAACCTGATTTTTGCTTTATATAAAGCATGTATTCTCGTTCCTTCTCTGTCTTTGTCAGATTGTCTGTCTCCAACCATCTTACTGTTTGGCTTCCCTGTTTGTGTTGTTGTTGTTTTTTTTGTTTTTGTTATTTTTTTCTTGCTGAGTCTCTACCTCCTATGTGACTGCTTTTGTGTCTTTCCAAGAACATACCAACCGCTACCTGTGACTGTAAGATTATACAACCATTTAAAAAACTATTTTGTCTCCAACATGTTTTTTTTTTACAAAAATATTTTTTCACCACTAAAATACTCAGAACAGTTGCCAGTTTTCACAGAAATAATATTATTCCTATCATTTTGATTTGACTATTTTGAGCACAAGCCAGCAGACTTTTTGTCATACAGGACACTGCTATACTGCTGCCACAGCATTCTACGCTGTATGTTGAAACTACAATGTTCCACGCTGGGATGTTGTCTCTGTAATCTTGCACTTTGGGGCAGCTCTTGATGCTCCACACCCCGAGGTTAAATTAAGCTGCTTTTATGCGCTGAAAGGATAACGTTAAAGCACAGGCAAAGAGAAAAAAAAAACATGAAACCGAGAGAGAGTGCAGCCTGGGAGGCACCTAAAAAGTAAAGCAAGGGCCTGGAGATGAAAGTACTCTATGCTGTGAGTTCAGAGGAGGTGAAAGGGCAGATTATGGCTGATTCTGCCGTAGTGGAAAGAGGTCAGATAAAATGCTGGACACAGTGAGCTACATATCAGCAGGGCTCTTTAGGCTGTAATGTAGTGAAACTACAAATCTACTAAAGCTCTGCCAGTATGCCTTCAGGTGTCACAATGTAGAAAAGCTTTCTTGTCACTCTGCGTTTTGTTGTATGCACTTGATGCCTTAAAAAAAGGGGAAAAGAAGCTGAGCTCCTCTCATCTTCAGTGAGTTTGTGCTTTTGTGAGGAATCTAATTTTGTCTTTGACAAACAAAGATAAATAAATCATTGATTGATGCCAGCAGTTTAACATTTCTTTTGAATTAAAACGTCTAACAGTTGTCTTTGGAAACACGTGTTGATGACGTAAATTAATAGTCATAAACCCAATGCTATTATGTGATTTATTTTTCAAGTAATAAAAAAACCTCATAGATCTTAGATGTCATTTGATGACATGTTCATACAGTATTTTCTTTTAATCATCTGCACCTAAACAATAGCAAAAGTGGCCTGTTAGGAAACATGATTCATTTGCACATTTTCTAATGAATATAATTATTGTGTCATAATGAGATCTGGGGGGGCTGAGAGGGAAAAAAATAAATTCAGCTGTCTATCAAAACAATGAAGGTGCCCTGTTGCCTTGTCTTTAGATCAGAGCAACGCTATAAACAATTACCAAGTCATTTCAGGGAGAGATGAGTTTTCAGGGAATCTAGTAATGAATCACATAGACTTTGCAAAGTCAAGTGCAGAAAGATAAAATGAGAGAAATAAAAGAAAATAGGTTTAGCTGCACACCTTTCTGTCTTTTATACAAATAATAAAAAATTCTCAGAAAAAAAAAAGTTTTACTACCTGCATCTTTCCTTTCTTTCCTCTGTGTAAAATTGGCGTCTCAAGTAAGAGCTATGAACTTTTATTGATTGCACGTATTACATTCACCTCAGTCGTGGGGATGGTGTGAAGTGACAAAAAAGTGATGCTGTCTTCAGAAAAGTGAAAAATAGATTGAACAAAATAGGTGGCATGTCACAGCTCAATACCAGCCACAAACAGCAGCTGAAACCTATTGGGCAGAGTGAGATCCAGAAATAAGGGAGCAGCTAACCTGACCCGAACTGTAAATTCTAGTCCGACAAATGATGTTGTTTTATTGGACACTAAAAACCTGTCATAGCACCTGTCCATTCAGGTCTAAAGAATAGATTTTTTTTCCACCTTCATTATCTCAGAGTAGGAAACCTACCAAGCCAAAACTCATCCTCCAGATTTCCAAATCCAACACGATAGTCACTCCACTTCCTGGAGAAATCTGTCAGGCCATTTTGACGACGCTGGAATACCTAGACGCCAAAATGATGAATGACAAATCAATTAAAAAAAAACATATTAGATGTTCTAACCAAAATGGCTTACATGCTGTTTTTAAAATCACCATGTAATATTTCGTTTCTGCCATGCAAGTTTTCTCGAATAACAAATGGGCTAAAAAATGTGTTATCTTCTGGATGACTTACAATCCAGCCTCCTTCATCTGTGGTCATGTCACAGTACACCTGCACACCATGGTTTGGGTCCCTATTGATGTAAATTGTGTAGACGCCACTCAGAGTCTCTCCGTTCAACAGGTGTTGGGCACAGTTCTGAGGTGTTGCAAACAGACGACTCCCTGGAGACAACAAGTCACAACACATTTAATTGGCTTCTTTTTCTGCAGTTTTTTCTCTTTTTTTTTGCTTTTTGAGAAAACAACAACAATACATGAGGTTGTGTAAAACATAATTTATATATATATGTGTGTGTGTGTGTGTGTTAAATATTCAATATTTCCAAATACAACCCTGAAACCATCTTGAAGAACCATCTTATATGTATCAGGGTATTCTATAGTCAAACGTAGGTTTATCTGTCTGACAGCTACAGCTACACTGGTTCATGCAGCAGAACAACAATCCAAACACAAGTAAATCTACAACAGAATGACTGGAAAGAAAAGAATCAATGTGCTGCAATGGTCAAGACCCAACTCGATCAAAATGCTGTGCCACTGCGAAGGGGAAAAAAAGGGAAGTCCTTACAATAAATATGAAATCAGGAAACTCCAACTTAAACAACCCTTGAAAGCTGTCTGCACATGAAATAAATAATTAACATGTTCAGTTACACAAAGCCTTAGAACTGAAAGAGGATGCAATTTCTATTTGTAGTAATTGTACATAAGTTCACTGTTTATTTAGCTTGAGGATCCCCCCCCAACACATACACACACAAAACGTGCAGGGCTACAGGCAGAAATGGAAATTACTTGTCTTGAGGGACTGAATATCATGTATTTTTGTTTTGTGTTGACTTTAATACAGCATCTAGAAGAGAAGAGAATCTCTTGGGCTAACAATACTTACCCCATCACTCACCCCTCATAAACTGCTTTCTAAGACTGAATCCTGTACCTGTAGTAAAAGTAGTGGAAACCACAGCGCTGGTATCTAGTCCTCTTGCAGCCTGAAGCTTCACGGAGTACTCTGTCGTCTCAGCCAATCCCTCTAATCGGACCCAAGTGTCCTCTGCATCGAGGATCAGCTCCTGGTGCATAGACAGGCACATGAAACTCATGAACACATAAAAAAATAAAACATTCTTCTTTATAAAACTATTAATTATATGTGCATTCAGAACAAACCTCAGGGTAAAAATGAATTCTATTAGAATCCCTGCAAGATACTGATAAAACACTGAACTCAGCTTGTGAATTAAAAAAAAAGAAAAGAAAGAACTACGGGAACAAAAAGACCTTCAAGCCGTTCTCCTTTAGGAAACACATGATGGTTTGCGTTTTGGTGGAATAATAAAATATTCTTGTGGCAAGACAAACAGGCGCAGTGTTTTGTGGAATTTAAAGGAGAGATAAATTTCTGCATTTCTTTTGACTTCACCTCCTCCTGCGATGGAGCAGATCTTGTTTCGCGTGCTTTCACGTAGAAAACGCAAAAACGAGAATAAAATAAAATAGATAAAACAAAGTAGTAGTGTAAAAGGAAGAAGATATAAAAAGGGATGTGCAAGTGTTGGCAGGAAGGAGGGGATGCCAGAAACAGCAGATGAAGCAAACAAGATAAAAAGACTTCTCGGACAGCCAAGCAGAGAAGCTGCAAGCAATCAGGAAACAAATATTTTCTATTTTTAGTGGAAAAGTCGTGGCACTACAATGCATTTCGACACTCCCTTTCACTGAGCTTGTTCTAAGTATCCTAAATGTCTGACAAGAGTGTTTCAAGTGACATCCCTGCTTAAGATGTGCCACAAATTAAGTGAGACGTGTTCTCATACAGCAACTTGTATCTGCATCTGAATTTGTACAGTACAGTTTAGCCTGGATACACATTAAATATAAAAACAGATATGAAATATTCAGCCAGTTTGGGGGGAGGGGGGAAATCACACACACACACTTGCAGGCAATGTGTCTGTGTGAATTATGCAGAGAACAGCCTGTAAACGATGTCTCGCTCTGTCTCAAAGGAGCTGACATTCTCCCGATGGGCTTTCAGGGTCAAGATATTTATTGCAATCGAACGGCCCCGTCCTATCAAGGCTAATACGTACCTTTGTACCCTTTATATTGATTGCGAATGTGTGGCTAAGTGTTTGAATGTTTGCCGGATGTGTAGTCGTCCTTGTGTGAGATCTTTATCATTTCGGGCGCACAAGGATCCAACAGTTGTACATGAATTTTTACAAACTCCTCAGTAAATGCCAGTCAGATAAGAACTTAATCTTACAACTAATTTGTGTAAATTATTAAAGTCTATTATCTCGGTAAGAGGAGAAGCTGGCTGAGCAGCTGTAGGGCTCACCGATGCTGTGTGTGAGCAGATAATTTTCAACCAAGGCAGACTCGAGCACAGGCGAGAGGAAAATCACACAAGCACTTTAATCTGTGGATGTTGTTATCAGAGTGATTCTGTGAATCAGCAATGTGATGTGTTGTTGAACACTGGGAATTCAAAATGCAGTTCTTGTTGTTCAGACAGCTCATGGCGGTAAACAGTGATTTTAATACACTGGCAAAAGAAAATTAATTCATATTTGAGGAATTTTCCAAATTGTTTTCTTTTTTTTTCTAGGGTGGCTGAAGAAAATGAGTTTTTTTTAAGAAAAAATGGGAAACACCTATTTCTCTTTCAGTCTCTTAAAGTTTGAATCTGTCTTCTACTTCCCTTCAAGCTAGCAGACTGAGCACTGATGGGAAAAGAAAAACAATTAAACATTTGTGTTAAAAATTAAACTGACTGAGTTTTAATTCAGCTTATTAAATTATACCTGCAAAGTGAGTCCATCTGCAGGGAGGTTCTACAGCCGACATAGAGGCTGATATTATAATTAATTAATTAATTGGTTTTGGCTAATAAAAAGCTGTAAATGCACACAGTTTTTATTTAATTTATTTCCAAAGAGCAGTGCCTAAAATATTCAGTTAGCAGCATCTCAGTTTTAGTCAGAACGTGAGAGATGCTTCTGGTTGAATAACATAATGAAATCAGATCTAACCAACTGTCACCAATTAATACCAAATCTGTGAGCAACATGATGATATGTCATTATTTTTATTACACTGTTGGCAGTCAGTGTCTGTTTTCAGCTAAAAACTGTTTGAGGTAAGAGAAACATCTCTCCAGCAATCTGCATCCAATTGTTTTTATTTTAACACAGTCACACACATGACTGCAATAGGTATTTGCTTCCTGAATCAAGGATTAACAACAGAGCAGTTAAATCAGAAGACTTTAACAAAGAAGTAAGCTGATTTGTTGTCTGCCTGTATACCCATGTCTTTATTAAATCATAAATGTTATTAAAATATACAAATAAAGGATCTTGGAATCGGTTTTTAATCAACTAGCTTCGTAGTTTTGTTCCCAGAATGACCCCCCCACCCCCCTCCCCCCACTCAAGTACATTATAGAAATTTTAAAAAATACTGTTTTAATGCAAACAGCATATTATTTCTCCAATTGCTCATGTGCCCTTTAGTGTTTTTGAACTTTATAAAATCACAACTGCTTGCAAAAGTTGGGTCTGTTTTTTGATAATCAACAATGTGTCATTATTTAATACACATGCAACACATATTTTGACTTATTATGTTCTCTAAAACCTGTGATTGGTAGTGTTTGTACCAGTAAACGCAAATTGGGACCATCATGAAATCAAAAAACCTGAGATAAATAATTTTATTTTAACACTTATTTGAACCCTACACGTGTATTGTACTGTTATGTCTAATATAATACAAAAATACAATAGAGGATGTTTGAACAACAAAAAAAAATTATATAAAAAAATTCAAATGAAGTGAATGAAAACTTGATGGTAATATTGTATATTCAATAAAACAATTATGTTTGTTCAAAACAATTAACCTGCAGGGACAAAGAGGCAGACAAGACATGCAATTCTAATTGCTTTACAAATTAAAGTGATTTAAAAAAAAGTGATGATTTGAGGAGTTACTGGTGCATTTATTGTGCATTAGTGACACCCGATGGTCAACCACACATCAAGGCCACAATTACAAGGTCAAAGTGTTAATGTGTATTTGAGTGTGCAAGAGAGACCTGTGGTGGATGATCACTCCATCAGCGTGGGACTCAGTGTGAGTATTCGGAGCACACAGCTCTTACTAATGTACTTCATTACCATTACTCTGCCACATCAAAACCCTCAATCAAAATAAACAATGTCTACTGAGGCTCATTAAAGTAATACCTCTGCTGGACAGGCAATTTCACTGTGTGGCTCCCTTGTGTGTGTAACAATCTGTGCGTGAGTGTCTGTCAATGCTTTAGGGGATTACAAGACTGAAAGACTAACTCTGAATTCTGAAGTGCCACAATATCAAAGTTGTGACTTTGCATTTTTATTCTTTATTGGAGCGCTATATAAATAAGTATATTGTGTTCTTAATGCAAATACAAGCTACAAGCTGTTGTTTTGATATGTCCTTCGATATCTGCAGATCTTTGTTAGTATGCTGTTGTTGTTTGCTGCAGAGTCCCTAAAATGTTGGCGCAAATTTTACATGCAGATGTTAACAAACATGACCATATAAACTATAGCTACTGCAGCTTGAGGAATATCAGAGATTGTGTTACTTACTTTACGACTGCCATCAGGTGTCTTGTAGGTGAGCATGTAGTTGTCAATCTCAGTGACTGGCGGTTGCCAGGAAATGAGAGCGCTGTGGTGGTTCACCTCACTGGCTGTCAGGTTCACAGGTGCATCCATGGCTGCCAAAAACAGAGGGAAGGAAATATTATGCTAGCTCTTCTCGGATGGCAGGAGAAATGCTAATTGTTCTCAGCGTATTTGTATTCATATATGTGCATTGTGCAGTTCTTAACTTTTGGCATACTTATTTTAACCTCAACTCAAAAAAAAGTTTTATTCATTGTTGTTTCAGATTTCTGCGTGCATGATTGTTTAATTGGGCATGGGTTAAAACAAAAACAAATGCAGTAAAAACTGCCATATTGTGACTGCATTTAGAATCTCTGAGAGCCATCATACATGCCAATAAGCCATGTGGCACCCCTGTAATCATAAAAAAAATAAAAAAATAAAAAAATAAAAAAACTTGGACCACATTATCTGATGTTTCAGTTACGTTTGTTGCGGTTTGATTTTTAAACAAAAAAAGCAACACTCCTGGCATTTGAAATTCCTTTCTTGGACAAGAACACATAAATTTGACGTCCTGACTGGTGGATAGGAAAGAAAAAAAGGAAATAGTTTGATATTTTCTTTTTTAATCAATAAAATGAAAAGACAAAGTGCAGTGCATGGTTTTATACTATCTCAAACTATGCACATTAAAAACTATTTTACTGAAAAAAAACCTACCCAACCTGACTAAGAATAAGTTACAGCTCAAATTATCATTCTAACAATAACTTAGACATTTTAGATTTATAAACAGGTAAAAGTTAAATATTATTCTTAATCTTACTCATTGCTTTATGACCAGTGACATATAAGCAATAAATAGAGAACAATAGTATTATTTTGCAAAAAGAACTTGTCATCTTTATTTCTAAAGCAATTACAACAGGAAAGAAAGCAACGAGGTGGCAAAAATAACTAACATTTTTCTTGCACAAACGCTGCAGGGTATTTTCCCGAGACAGGTAAAATTTCCTCATCAGTTATCCTAAATCCCCACAGGACCAAGTAAAAACAGCAGTAGGGCACTTTTCCATGTTTAGTCAGAAATGTGTCACAGCCTCACAAGCATTCAAACTCTTGATCAGCAAGCCCACCCAAGTTTTACTGCACGTTACATCACATCATTCATGTATATTCTGACTTCCTGCACAGCTCGGAACAAGATTTGATTATAGTTCTTTTGTTGATGTTTTAAACACAAAAAGAGGAGACCTACCTCCATTTCTCCACCTTACATCACCTTTTTTTCATTTGTTATCTGATCTACCAACATGGCAACAGAAGCAATGGTGTGCTATAACCTCATTTTAGAGCATGAAAAAAGTAAATGACCCTTTATTCAGAAAATCTGTTTCCTGGAGTTACATCATGACTCTGGGGCACATCATCAGCCAGTCAGCCAAAACTGCTCAGTGTGTGAGGAAGGCAGGGGCACTGAAACAACAAGAAAAAAGTGCTGCACTTTGTGTGCTGTGAGATCCAAACACCTTGCGGTGAATATGGAATGAAGATATCAACCACATCGTTGTCTCTTGATCTGATTCACTGCCTGAGCTTTCACTTTGGATCTCCTCCATTCAGTATTTTGTAGCACAAATATGTTTTTTTTTTTAAATAACTTGAAGATTTAACTCAACTAGAGGACTCGGCGGGCTCATTAAACACTGCAAATACAAAAGAAACTTCACAACACTCACTCCCCTCAATTTGCCGAGTTAAATCCTCGGGTGTGTTTGGAGCGATCAATGACAGCTCTTTAATTAAAAGCATGAACCTGCGATGATAACCTGCTCACAGATGCAGGGAGCATTTTTTTTTATTATTATTTATTTCTGACTCGGCAGTAAAAGACAAATCAAGACTAGAACAGGGAGATTGAGTGAGAAAGAAACAAACAAAAGGTGTATCAGAGTGAGAGGCTTTCAGATAAAAGCAGCACCTGCAGATTGCACTAAAGTCTGACAGTTTTGACATGCTCTTCATCTTATTTTTTGCAGCTTTGTACTCCTCATTTAGTCAGTTTGCATCCAGTATCCACTTAGGGTTTCTATCCTCCACTTCTCTCCTTTATGTACTGTGTTTTTTGTTTTCCCATTTCCTCTGTCCACCTCTACCTTTATATTCACATGTAACAGGCTTCCAGACTGAGTAAATGTGCCCAAGAGTAAATATATTTATCTTCTGTTCTCATCAAATGCTTGTCTGCATGAACACAGATGGTGGATTATGTGGACAGCCATCTTCATTCTTCCTTTCTCTCCATTCGCCCGTAAAAGTCTGTCACCTTGTCTTTGCCTCTTTTACTCTCCTCCAATTAAACCTTTGCACAGCGAGCAGGTGAGCAGGTGTCAGTGCCGCTCCTGGCAGATCTGACATCCTCTTTTCAGATGAGGAGGTTTGAACAAAGAAATTGAGATGAATTGGTTTGGCAACATCTAATGATTCATTAACACGCACAAACAATTCGAGAGGAGAAAAATAAACACAATCATAGAGCAGCAGATGGGAAGCGCTCCGTGCGCAGCAATTTGTTGCACCAAGAAAAGATGGAGGAAGCGATTGTTTTTGAAGTCATATCTCGGTGTCTGTTTGCAAGTGAATGCTGATGTCTGGGTGATGTATGAGATTCATTTATTTTAATGACATAAAATCAAAGGTAACGGAATGTGATCTGGATGAATCTCAATGGCAACATGATAGTCAAATAAACACTGTTATTATCTTTAAGTCCCACCGGCTGCTAGAGCAAACACACTCAGTGCGCTCTGACAATCTCAGTGTCTCCTTCAAGGAATAAATAAGAAACTAAAAGAACTATTTGTTTTGCAACAAATCAAACTTTGCATGAAGTCAATTCAAACAACTCACTTCTTCTTCCGTTGAAACACACCTTTTATTTGCACTTTAGCTTGCTGTCAAGACAGCTCAAATCAAAGATTAATAAAGAAAACTTGTTTTATCGGTTCAGTGTTCACATTGGATTACCAGATAAGTGATAAATTTGTCAGCTGCCAAGGCTTCAAAATAATGAAGACATACAGTACTTGCAAATCTGGCTTTATTACATGTTTGTGCCTCACTTAATCAAAATGGCACCTGTGACCTGCCAGTTTGTCTCAAATGAAAACAATCACAATCCTCCAGAAAGATTAAAGTATTCATCATTTTAGTTTTAGTTTGAATATTTTTTTTTCCAACATTTTAAAGCAAATATTACCTAAGCCAACCTAGAGACATAATAATTTAATATTATTTTATATGACTTATTAGATGAATATACCTGTGTTGTCTGCATCATGAAATGACAGATTTATTTATTTTTTTAACGTTAAATCTGAGTTTTACATTTTAAAACACAAAAGTTAGCATTGTTTAAACTTTTCCCATTTAGGTTAACTTTGATTTGTTATTTTTCTCTCTTGTTCCTAGTTTATTTTGCAGAAATATATCCCAGAAAACGATGATTCTTGGCTTCACGTTTAGCTGAAGAAATTAAATTTAAAATTTGATGTTTATTGGCTAGATCGTTAAAAAATGTTTTTTGTTTTGTTTTTTCTTTCAGAAAGGCAAATAGTTTTATCATTAATTACTCAGGTCATTTTAGGCAAATTTCCAGCTGGTTGTGTGTCTTCCAATAAAGAATGGCCCCTTTCTGGCTGCTCTACTTTTGAGACCTGATTAGTGGAGTGCTCCACCACTGCCTCCCTTGAATTCACAAAGGAACTGTGGATCTAATTTATTGGGAACCTTGATTTCCACTCTGCCTTCCTGACCAAGACCCTTTGTACCCGATAACTCAGTTTAGCAAAGCAGACAGAACTAGAACCTCTGTTAGCAGCTTAAACAATCTTACAATGGAGGCTTTTGGAACTCCAAGCTCCAGAATAGTATTCCTAATATTCCTAACCTCAACACTCAATAGACAATTATGTCAAACTCATGGCTTGATTTTCACCTCTGACTGTAATGCAGGCAGGCTATAGAGGCATAGCAGGACTATTGGTAGGATCACTACTGATATATAAACTAAAGTATGAGTATTTTGTTTTTGTTTGTTTAAAACAAAACATACAGTCAAAAACCAAAGCAGCCTGAAAATATTCTGTGGACACTATAAATAATAGCACTGGTTTTTTGAAGCTGTTACTTCTTAAAAATATGATAAATTGTCGAAAATGCATCGCTGAAAAAATGAAGTTTACGGTTTTGTAGCAGCAGGACTTAATATTTGGTGAACTGCTATTTATGAGGACAGTGTGAAGTTGCCTAAAGCAAGGATTTCTACTGCTTTATCACCATACCAAGCACCTCTCAACAGGCGGGCTCAGAAACATCAGAAGGAAAAAGTCCCGGTTCGCCAGGCTTCAGGCCTTTAGAGACACCTGCAGCAAAATCCGTTATTTTCCACCCTTAGAGCTTAAATGTGAGGCATGCTGTCTTACTCACTGTTGAGCTCTTGAGGCATGGAGGCCAGACAACAAAACCACTCTCAGCTGTGGTTAAGAGGCTCGGGGATCTACAAAGAACCTCAGCGCTACCAAAAAATACGACTGAAAGGATGAGATTCATCCTTTTTTCTCATAGTCTCGCCACTCTCTGCTGTTTTGTGGAAATGCCATCTATTCCTAGGAGAGAAAGTTCTAAAGCCACAACTTTCGCTGACCTTTTAACTTTGACATCTATCGTTGGCATTTGCACAGATGTTGGTAAAGACATCACATTAACCGGGAGAAAAACACGCCCTTTCCAGATGTTATCTTTCAGTTTCTTTATGAGAAGGAAGAACTAATAAAACACAAAGGCAGAGATTGTATAAAGTTGATATTTTCTCAGCATGCTCGTTCAGTTTCTGTAGAAATAGGATCGTGAATGCATCGCTGGTTCATCTCTTCTAATATGTCTATGACCTTTAACAGCAAAGTTCTTAAATGGGTATTAAAAATCAATACTCATAAAAAGGTACAAGTTAAAAAAGGCTCTGGTAATCCTTTTTATGTAGACATATGGTCTAATTCTGCTTTTCAATTTATTTATTTTTATTTTTTTTTATAATTATGTCTTAAGAAAAAAAAACAGTCTGCTCCACTCAGGGAAGGCAACACTCAAATATTTTCTTGATTGAATGTGACATAATACTCAAATCAGAACAATAGCCTTGTTGTTTTTGTTCACACTATCCATCACAATAATGTCCTGCTGGATGGGTAATACTAAACAGGCTTAAAATGTTGTTGCTTTTTTGTTTGTTTTGTTTTGTTCTGTTTGTCTTCACCTGAGTGGCTGAAATACATTACATAACACAACTAGACTGTCTGTTTAAACGTTAGAGGCACCACAGACATTGAAACCCATATAAGAAACTATAGGTGAACCACTTGCATGTTTAGACATAAACTTTACTTTTCTGGACCTCATTAATGTTTTAAAGTTCCTACAGCTATGTTCCTGTACATTGTCAGAGCTTGTTTCCATTTTGAGTAATGCATCTCTGCTGCAGTGCAGGACAGGGCCCTGGTGCTCCTTGGGGAAAATAAACTCCTGTGCTGACTGTTTTTCTTATTATTTCTTTGAAGAACTTATGAACAAAAGTTTGTAATGCTGCAAACTGGAACAATTACCTTATCCCTAACCTTTCTTTTAAGAAAGATGCTGATACAGATGCAAGTAAAGCAATCAAAAGGTTAATGTGTATCTTAATTAGTCAACATCTCAGCAGTAAAGCAAATCCACTGCCATTTGTGGTTTAGTGTACAGAATGGAGTTGCAATTGGGGAACACTGAACTCGTAAATGCAAAGCATCACTAATTTTATAGACATTAATTAGATTAGAATAATCCCTGAAATGTAATTGTTGTTTTTGTGGTTGAACGTGATTATAGAGTAAAACTTTACAACATGCGGGTCAGGGTTATGTTTATGCACTACACAGGTAATCATATTTGAAGCAATGATCATAAACAACACCAAGGGTCCTCACTGACACACACTTTTTATGTAAATTCAACTGTGCACTTGGAAAAAAACAGATTAGTACAAACACAGTGTGAACATCTGAATTCCACACAGAAAGGATTAAGTCAGGCTCAGATGAGTGCCCTGCTGGGATTTGACAGTGCTAACCACCGAGACGCTGGGTTCCCCACTGCGGAGAGGCGAGGTGGGTAAAAGGAATACCTACGCGTTTGAATGTTGGTGATGACAGTGCCGCTTGTGAGGGGTCCTTTGGTGGCATACAGGGATACAGAGTAGGTTGTGCTTGGCTTGAGATTGGAAAGCTGGTGCTCCTGTTTGTTGCCTTCCACCAGGAACGTATCTGCTGTCACTGGAAAACAGACATAAAATATACCCAAAACGTACATACTTATCACAGCATAAAATACATAAAAATAAAATTCAGAGCAAAGGTTTTCAGTCAACCGCTTGTTTTTAATGTATTTTGCCTCCAAATAAATTTTACTTGTGATATTTTCAAATTGTTCTTGATCAATATTTTTTTGGTCTTTCTGAAGGTTTTGCAAAAAACTTGTTTGGACTTTGGCTGCATTTTCACTCATTTCCAGTGAAGAACATGACCATTCTAGGGGAGAATGTTGGTTTATTTGTCACTTAACTTTAACCTATGAATCATTTAAGGCTCCTAAACTCATGGGATGAACCAGTTTAGTGTTCACACATAATAGATAAGTTAGCAAAGAGCCAATTTCAAACTGACTCTTTGGGCACTTTGTTACAGGAGCCTGTCACAAACACACAGTTGTGTTTCCATTTCTTTAGCTAAATCATTTAAAAAAAAACTCCAAAGACAACTTAGTTTGACAGACATAAAACAGTACTATAGCACAAACAATGTGATTCTCAAAAAAACTATTAGCTGAAAACTTGCTGTACAATAGATGATCATTTGAAGGAGGATTCATGTCCTGGGTTCTCTGTCAGATCTTTGATGGCTTTGTTTCTATTTCTTTTAGAAAAGACTTTCAGATACTGCTTATCTGCTGAAGATAGATTTTTAAGTCTGACACTTCATTTCTTTTTCCTCCACTTGTCCACCTCCACATTTTAAGCACACACAGCACAGTATGTCATGATCAGGTACAGGAAATGGGCAGAGAAAGAGTGAAAATCTTTGAAACATCTTTAAATATGTCTGAAAAACTACTGACCAAAACCACTTGAAAATTACAAGAAAGTCTGGTTCCTTTTAAGCAAAATATATAAAAAATAAGGTGATAGATAGATAGATAGATAGATAGATAGATAGATAGATAGATAGATAGATAGATAGATAGATAGATAGATAGATAGATAGATAGATAGATAGATAGATCTATAACATGATTCTGCTTTTACACAGAACGGTTTGGATTTTATGTGGGTGTTTTTGTCAATATAAATCCTATTTATAATGCAGTTCAATACTCAGCAGAGTCTTTATTTATTGACCTGGGATGACTACATTAACATTCATGGGAATTTGTCCAAATCTTACATTACACTTCTCAAAATCCTTGTTCGGGCTGGCTCCCAAATATGTGTTTCGCATACACATGCTGTTTCTGTATCTGAGGCGATCTGGTTACAGTCCAGTCAGCCAGGTGTCATTTTACACATTCTCTCCAGCTGCTGAGTAACGCAGATTTTTTCTGAACCGCTCAGGACAAGGTGTTGTGTTCGATCACCCTGTATGTTGATGAGGAATGCCTCTTTTCCTGACAACTTTTTAAGCATGTTTAAGATGAATGAGGATAAAATTAAGTGTTATACTGAACAACTAAAACATACTTAAGTTAAGGTTAACAGCCACCAGCTTCAAGTGAACTTAAAGTATTACAGAAACAGGAGTGTAAATGAGTCACCCAGGTGACTAAAACAGCATAAAAATTGTCCTTTAATGGCAGCGAATTCACTGATGAAACAACGAGTGACTGAAGGTTAATGATTGATAACTCACGCTGGTTATGTGTGACAGTCAGCACGTAGTTATCCACGATGGACAGGGGGGGATTCCACCTCAGCAAGGCTCCTTGTGGAGTGATGTTGAGGGCTGTCAGCTCAGCAGGCATATCCATTGCTATCATTTTAACACACACACAAAACACAAGCTGAGTGCAATAAGAAAAATAGGGTTTTCTAAAGAGGTGACAAATAAAGACATATTAACTAAAGTTATTATTTAAATAAGTCAACATGTTTGTTTATGCAAAATGCAACAATATTGTACCTGAAACCAAAGAAGGTTTGACATTTCTCCCTAAAAATATGCATATATAAGCAATCAAAATAGTTCTCAATTAAACACTCAAATAAACAGAAATTATTTTCAGGCTTACTCCTCTTTGCATAGCATAACAAATTTCCTAATACACATTCTATTCAAGATTCAGTAAATCCTCAGCAAAGGAATGATTTTTGAAAGTCAAATACCCTATAGACAGGCTCAGATACTCTCCTTAGCCAACTGTTTCCTCACCCTTTGTCTAATTTCACTCTCAGTCTGCTGGACATGCCAAAATTGAGTTTCAATTTAATTATACCTTTAACCTCAGTTTTTCAACCCCAATTGCCCTTCAGGCATGTTATTTTGGCACAGAAAGCATGGCGGGAGATCACAGAACTCTGTATGAGATCCAGAGTTTCCGCCCAGATCAGGTGATTAATAATGCCCTCATCAAAGTGAAAAAGAACTGCCCTCATTAGCACACCGAAGTGAATTAGTGTCTGTCCTACTGTAGCAATAGGCGGACAAATCGGATTGAAATCATTAACCTAATTGCAAAAAGATGTAAGAAAATCTGATGGAGGCTTCCTGAGTTCATTTGATAACAACAGAGATGGAGCAAAGATGGCAAAAACGCAATCAAATAAACCGATCATCCTCTTTCATCCAGGCCTGTGATAATCCAATTATCACTGACCATCTCCTGATTGGATCGGTGAATCACAGATTCAGCCATGAATAAAACATTCACTTATGTGTTTTGCTTTTTTATGATTATGAAAACAAGATAATCACAATAACATAGTAAATTGAATTAACAAATAGCATTTTGTTGCGTGATCCACCCCTGAAGTGATGTGTCTTTTCTCAGCTTCCAAGCCCAAACACACTTTCTGCCAGACTGTAGCATGTTTATTTCAACTTCCTGGATGATGAAAAGAAAGCCTTTAGTCAACATCAGATATAAAGCCTTTTAGACTTAGGTCCGAAGGGTTTTACTTGAGATGGCGAAATACAAGTTTGTTAAGTTCAGGAACAAAGAAATGAAATCTGGATGCTTGGTTTTGAAGTTTAGAGAGATAAAATCAATGTTAGAAAGGGGCTGTTTTATTGACATATGAGTGTAATGTCAGGTGTAACAATACTGTGCAGGCAATAGCTGTGCTTTCTTGTTAGTCAGCTTTTAGTATGCTCAAGCTTGGCTGATGCCAATTATTTAAAAGTTGCAATAATTGGCCTTATTACTCAAATGACCAATTAATCAGTCTACCTCTATTACGCACACTTAGTTTAGATTATTATAAATAATGTTCATGAGAAGCAAACAACAAGTTAAATAAACAACTCTTACATGCACCTTTGTATTATTTATTAGGTGTGATATTAAGACTCTGCAGTGCAGGGATTTAGACAACTTTCTCCTGAGTCATGCTGACATTTGCAAGATCAGCCTATAACCTCTGCTTGAGCTGAAAGCTTCACAAAAGAAGATACACCCTGTAAATATACCCGTGTATGAAACTATTACAAAAACCGTTACTGTTGGCATTAAAATAACATGTTGATTAGATCTAAATATGCATAGAATATTTTAGATTAAATCAGATATTCCATGTCTGCTTGCTTGAGCTGCTGGTACACTGAGAATGGTTAAAATCCAGCACAATGGACTTTGGCACCCACAACTGACTAAAAAGCTTGTTTGAATGACAGACAGTGACAGTGAGAATACCACTGGAATATTTTAGAGATCTTATTTGTTGGGATCAAAGTTCTCCTTCTTCAGTGTGTCTTTAAGCTGATTAGTTTGCTTTTAAATGTCTAAATCATTCTGAAACACTAAAAAAAGTATGTTTCAGTGTTGCTAAACAATGCACTCCAGGAGCGCGCTGCTGTGCTGGCCATGAGGTCAGTTTGGTTTATGATTCGACGGAGGCTTTTACACAAACCAAACAGCAGCAGATACTTCAGTTAGTCAACGGCACTGAGCAACATATCAAGGTGTTTTACTGCAAACTTTAATCAAGAACCTATCATTTCAAAGACGGATTTCTTGCTTTTGCTCTCAGATATTTTCCACCGCACTTTTTGAATCATTGTGCTCACTCTCAGGCTTCTTTTGTACGTTCACAAAACTTCTACTCCAGGATTTTCTGTGCTCACTGATGGATTTGTGTGATACAAAAACCTCATGACACTAAAGTCACTCTCCTTGTAGGTCTTCCTGTTTCATGTCACACTGTCCCCTCCAGATCATTGTTAAATAGACAACTTGCAAACATAAATAATGAAAACCAGTAAACTTAGTAAATGTAATATTAGACTTGTGCTATTTAGATCCAAATTTCGTTCAGTGTTAGGATGATTGATAAATTTATGACTAGACTTTGTAATAAATACCATTTAATTGGTTCTTTATTGATAATGTATAAAAATCTGCTTATTTTTTTTGTAAAAAAAAAAAGACTACAATCAACGTGATGATCTTAAATCATGATTATTTGACATTGTATGCTCATATAACACGTTTGCTCTACATGTTATACATTGAAGGAAAATAAAAGAACCTAAATGTATGTATAAATTCCCAAGTATTCTAGCAGTAACTAGACACTGGCTGGTAAGGTTTAGGCTCATTAAATCCAACATGCAAAACAGAACATTTATATCCCCAATGTAATGTAATCTAAAGAATGTAAAGAATTACAATGAATTAGACATCAAAAAAAAGAAAGTATTTTGCTGCAAAATACTTTAAATGGAATTTGTTTTTAATTGAGTTTGTATCAGTAAAACAAAATTAAAATGAACAAAAACAAAATAATGACCAGAAATTATCTGAAGTTTTAATCTGTAAAGAAATATGAGCACAGTTATGAAGAGACAGTGATGTGACTTTTTAAGGTGAAGCAGCAAATAAAAACAAGTAAAGAGGAACTTTTTAGTATGAAGTTTTGGGGGAGAGTAGTACATATCAAATAATCTTAGTGTAAAAACACACAAGCATGCTTTCAAATTTGAAAAAAAAAAACTTGATTGAAAATCTTGACATACCCTCACAGATATGTTACTCCATGTTCATATCTGTATCTCATCTCCTTGGTATAAAAAAATCAAGATGAAGTGACTTCCCACTGTGTAAACATTCTCTACACATGTAATATCAGAACTATACCTGTGGCTGTTTGTCGTGTCATGCTGCTCAAACACAAATATTTGTACCTGCTGTAGCAGCGGTGTTCCTACAGCGTGAGAGCTGAAGTGTGTGGAGCTGCAGCGAAAACCTGCTGATTAGGAATTATGCATAGAAGAAATATTGTGTTTGAGTAAAATGGTTGCTAATTCAATAATTTGAGAAGTGAAACGTAACCAATAATTACAATCAATTTCTCTATGAAGATTAGTTTTTAGTTGGTGCACTTGGAAACTAATCCTGAAAGATTGTTTGAGGGCTTAATCAGTATGTAGATTAACAGTTAATTATTATTACCCCAATAGTATGTTAAGGTACCTTCTAAATGTGTTTAATTATCATGAGGTTTTTGTGACACTGACAAAACTATCATTTGAAGTATTTTTTAAATTATCCATCCATCCATTTATTTTTGTTACCTGCTTCTTTTTTCCTGGTTGTGGTAGTTCAAATTATTTTATTCTAATTTAAATTTTCTGGGTTTTCAGAATGAGCAATTTCTGGTCCTCCCTCAAACATCTCCAGTTAGTCCAGAATGCTGCTGCTCAGCTTCTAACTAGGATTTGTAAGAGGGACCACATCACCCCCACTCTGCACCCCGTGCATTTTAGAGTTCATTTTAAGATTCTTTCATTTGTTCTTAAAAGTTCAAATGGTCTTGCCCCGTCCTTCCTCTCTGAGCTGCTTCACCTGTACACTCCTGCTCAGTGCCTCAGGTCGGCCCAGCTGATCAGCTGCTCCTGGAGGTGCTGAAGTCTAACCGGAGGTTCAGAAGGTACAGGGTGTCTTTTTGCTGCTTCAAGACTATCAAATTTTAAAACTCTTCTAAAAATACATTTTTAACACTTGCTTTTGTTCATTTTACTTCTGTTTTATTGTTTTTACTGGTTTTATTGTTATTTTTCACTTTTTATATTTTATATTTTTTGGTTGTTGCTATATTGTTTTTTTATTTTTATTTTGCATGTACATCACTTTGTTGCAGCTGTTTTTTTAAGTGCTTCATAAATAAAAAAGTAGTAGGAATAGTTTTAGGAGCAGTAATTATACTCAATCAATACTTTGTAAAAGTGACATTAAAATCTGTCCACTGGATAATAAAATATTTTTGCCTTTGGTGGCAATCATTAATAATTTATTTTAATTACTGGTTATATATGTTGAGTTTCTGACAGTGAGTGTGACTTTTTTTTGTGTGTGAAACAAGGCATTAATTTAAAAGTTTGCTTCCAAATTAATTGACATATCCACATATCTTTGAGACACTTGGTAGAAAAGAAGAATTTCAGCCAACTCCTGTTTTGGGAAGAGTGAGAGGTCCTGACACTTTCCTAATGAGCACAGTCATTAGCCCTTGAACAGAGCCTCACACAGTCCATTCAGTGTCAGCCCTGCCAGATTCATTTTAGATTAACAGTACCTGCTGTGTTGGCAAAATGAAAAATGGCTTGCTGCTTTTTCAGCCCCTCTTAGGATAATTGATTATGGAAGTGAGGTATGTAGCAACTGTGGTCTTACTCAAGTCATTACATCCTTGGCCAGGCAATGTTGGATTACACTTCCCAATCCCTTTTATGTATTGTTGTTGAAAGCTGTATTAAAGTGTCCCTGGTTGTACATTGTGCTGTGTGAGGAAAATGTTATTTACCATTCCTAACAATCTTGACTTGGGACTTATGTTCTTTTTAGGCTATTACAGCTCAGACGGCTCTGTTTGTCATAAGTACGCTGGGATTGTTGGAAGAAGGAGCAGATAGCACAATGGAGAGGTAGAGAGGTGGGCTCGGCTTTTTATTCTGGCTTTTTTCCTTCATTGAACACTCACAAATTATACATACAGCATAGGCAGTGTGTGTTAATGTCAGGTTACCTGATTTCTTTTTGAAAAGATGAACGTTATCTCCAACTGTGTGTGTGAAAGATGAAGAAAACCAAAGCTTTACTATCTCCTAAATTATGATTAAGTGCCACATTTAAGAGCAATTAATTGATATATTTTATATAAAAAAGGAAGCAAAAAGAGAGACAGAGGTGATTGGGAGCAACAGCAGAGAGATGGGGGAAGAAACAAAAAAAGCAAACTGAAAGACAAAGACAGACAGGCATAGTGAAAGATCGAAGTGAGTCAAATGGATAAAGAGGTAAGTAACAGAGGAAAGCAGCAAGAGTGATGGCACAAAGTGAGATGGAGCTGGGAGGTGGTAACCAATTACAGAATCATGGCGTGGACAGTTTCATCTGTTGCAGCAGGAAAGACCAAACCTCCTGCAAAGTCGGCTGTATATTTCGATTTTATGTGACGTGTTTCTGCAAGCGTGTACATGGGAGCCCTTTGCACAGGTGTGAGTAGAACAAATGGTCTGACTGTGTGGCAGAGATGGAACTCCTCATTTATTTCAGCAAGTATAGCGCAAGTATTTATAGCTGAGAAAACCTTATAGTCAAAGAGTCCCAAATTAGAAAGTCATGTTGTCTTAGTTAATGATCAAGCAAAGATGTGAACAGTTATCTGGTTTTAGTCTCTCATGTACTGAATTTTAACATGTCACAATTTTAAGTGTTAACAGTTTTGCAGTTGCAAAACCAAAGCACACAAAAAAATATTACCTATTCGTCCCAACTGAAAGCACTGTTCCTCAGTGTTTGTAGTCTGAGCTTTTTCTTTTTTAATACAGCTCCTCAAAAACAGTTTTTTTATCCACCAACAGACCAATTTGGTGCAGCTAAAAGAATAAAATTCTGTCTTGCACTCAGCAATTTTTGATAAATTTTCTGACCAACGGGTGGCTTTTATGAAATAGAGCTTCAGAAACAGTAACTAAAATGAAGCTTTTTAAACAAAAAGGTGAAGAAAAGAAAACAGAAAAATTAACATGAGTTTTCTGCGATTTTTTTATTTGGGCAGAAAAATAAATAATTCAGTTGTAATATGCACCCACAGTGGAAATATTGTGAACTTGGGAATTTATTTGTCAAAAACAATTTTATTTGAAAAAAAACAACTAGCTTTTTAGAGGAGCCTTGGGTTTTGTTTTTTTTTTGTCATCAGGTTTTGATTTGTTTTTACTTCTTCTGACATTGTTCATTTTTCCCCTCCTTTAAGGGATACCTGTATAATTCAATTGTTTTACAATAATTGTTATATATGGCCCATAACTGCCCTGCCCTGTTGATATTCTTTCCAATTTGTTGGAAAAACAAATAAGAAACCCAACTTTTCTGGCAAGTCATGCCCACATTTTTCCGGGGCTACTTGCATAAATGAGAAAAAGATTAAAAATAACAAAAACTTTATTTTACCCTCATGAAAATGTGGTGAAACAAATCTATCTCTGTTTTTGTAATTAGTAAAGAAACAACATCACCTTTAAACAAAAGGATCAGCTGTGACAGAAAGTCGGATAAATAAAACTAAGTACCAATTCAGTCAAATATATAAGCTATTGTGGCTGTTTGTTATGTGTATTGTTGTTAACTCCTACCTGTGAACACAGACGTGGTGACAACTCTGCTCTCCTGACTCCCTCTGACAGCACTGATGCAGATCTCATACTCGGTGGCAGGGAACAAGCTGGACAGCGTGTAGTTTGTCACATCGCTGTCAATCATCTCACTGTCCACCCGACCTGTAGGAGAAGCCGCAGACGTCAGAACATTAGGCACCACTCCCATCGTACATTACATACATGGTGTACCATGTAGCCAGCGGCTCTGTGTTATACTTCAAGGAGTGAACGGTTGTTCGGTGCAGAAATTTAATTTAAAATTCAATTAAAGTCGACTGATAAAAGGTTGTGATTAATTAGCTATGACACAGCACTGTAACAGTATGCTCTAATATAAAATGTATCTTATATATGAGAGCAAATGTCACAGTCATTTAACTGTAACTAGAAACAGCATTGAGATTTGTGTAAGTTAATATAAAAATGTCATGATATTAAAAAACAGTTAGGGCACAATTTGCAGTTTGTACTGTGGTGTAATGTGTTCTACCTCTGGCTGACTGGTAGGAGAGCTTGTAGTATTCAAATGGAGCGAGAGGTTTGATCCAAGAGATGGTCACTGCATCCTCAGTCACATCTGACACTATTAATTCTTTTGGCGGGTCCATGCCTAGAAGAGGGAAACATGGGTAAAGATGCAATTCTGTCAGGTTGAAACTTTCTACAATGAACAACGCAGGCGAATGGACAGCCTCGTTGTCATTGCTCCAGTCCCAAAAGTCCATTTGGAGCACACTGGGAGTTAAACTATGAAGCACTTTCAGGAAGTTATGTACATGGTGCTAAAGTATGTCACCAATTTTTACTTGGTAAACATTTAATCTTATTTCTGTGATGATTTAACACAGAACTATTCATTGACTCAAGCAATGTAACGCAAGGTAAATTTTGATATTGTCACAAAAATCTCTAGGAGTTTTCCTGAATAAATTAATATAATGAACCACGTTGACATTGAGACTGAGCAAAGTTTGCACAGCAGAGATCCTCCTGCCGACAGTTTGTTTGTAGCTCCTGAGACAATTTCGGCAGCTGTGGGAAGGCTTCAGTGAAAATAATTCGAGCAAACATTTAAGCTTATTACAAGTTCACAGCTACTAATAAAAAAGTAGGAAACTTATTAAGTCAAAGGTGAAAAAAGGCTGAAAAAAGCTTTGAAAAAGGGAAAAATAGGGGAATCTTCACTTGTTTTTCATTGATGTATGTTCCCCAAATATGACTGCTTTGATATCCAGGAAGAATAAAATGGAAAAAGAGACAAATTAACAGCTCTATCAGAAAAATGTGATTATTCACTATGTCCCTCAGGTTGATCACAGTAACATTTGCAGTGTGTAAGCTTACATCAAAGCACCGTTTGAACTGACTATTGTGGCAAAATGACTGTCAGCTAAGCCAAATCGCCTGTAAGTACTGTAGCTAAAATGTAGAGGAAAGCACATTTAAAATGTAGCAAATGATTCAAACGTAATGCTTGAAGCAAATTGCAAAAAGAAAGCCGGAGTGCAGTTCCTCACAAACACTCACAGTCAAACAAGGATGATCAAAGCGGGACAGCAAAATTACTACAGTACAAAAAGAAGCGCAGGAGGTACTGTCTCAAAATTCACAATCAGTTTCCCCCATTAAAATCTGCTTCTTGTTTCTGGGTTAATCTAAAGGGAGAGCAGGAAAAGAAGCTCTAAGCTGCTGAAGTGCTGTCTGTTTTAAAGCTGGCACAGTAATCTGTATTTCTGGCACAAGTTAACATCTTTATTATTTCATTTCCTCTAATTGTCTTAAAGGTCCTTCATAAATAGATTTTCCTTTTCTTGCCTTTCAGAAAAAAAGAGGATTTCTTTCTATACTTTTTAACTCATAGTTGATCACAAAAGGTTACATTGTTGACCTTATTCTCATTATTTCTCTTCCCAAGTGTAAATATCCCACTTGAGGTTTTTTTTCTGTCTCACCATATACCAGATCAAATGAAATGGGGAAAAAATCATCTGGGAATTAGCTCAGGAATATTCTAGAAGTTAAAAATACATCAACAAGTTAAGGAAGGAACAAATTCAGAAAAATAAAATCAAATTTTGGAACAAAATAAAAAAGTAAATATATTTCAATTAGAGGCTACATGGAAAAGTAAAAATCAGGGCTTTTTTAATCATACAATATTGAGCTGTCAAACAGCAGCCTTCTCTTTTAAACAACATCATCCATCAGAAGTTTCTCAAAAAAAGGCTTTCTGGTAATACAATTTTAAATTTGAATTCAGAACCAACAATGGCTTATTAGTCAGAATCAGAACAAACACTGGATCCTTACTCAGCCTGGTTTATTCACTCAGATTTTATTTGTGGCAAACTTCAGTCATCTGATAACACAAAGAAACAAACAAAAAAAATCACTACTACCCTTTTTATACTTAACCATATTCACCACTTTTCATAATAATAATTTTCCCCTGATTCCTTCTTTTTTGCTCAACTCAGCTTAGAATTCAGGTGCACCCAGTTCCATCAGTTCCAGTATGGGGAATTGTGTAACCCTTTCATATTTGCAGCAATAGTGGGATTTACTGGCTCAAGAACAAGTAAGTTAAATACATGACATTGCCCTTTTGTTGGTAATTTTTCCCTCATTTTTTATTGACCTGACATTTTCTGTACAAAACACTTTACAAGTTACCAAGAAAACCCACTGATTCCATGTTGCTTTGAGCATGATCTCATTTAACGCTCACAGAACTCCCATGGTGCCTATTAACACGCTGTATTGATTTTCCCAAGCAATAATTGTTTCAACAAAGCTCATACAAGGCTACAAGCATTTAGGTTGATGTGTTTTCATTTATTTTAAAGCACTTCCCTGTGAATTCAAGCCGCTCACCTGTCGTGAGTGATGCTGTAATGGGCTCAGAGGTAACATCCCCCTGTATTGTGATTAGACTGACAGTGTAGTGAGTGGATGGCAGCAGGCCCTGGACCAGTGACCTCGTCTTGGAGCCATCCAGCGTCACCTTAGAGGTGTCAGTCCCATCTGCAGAGCTGTAGCTCAGAATGAAGAGGTCAGCGGGTGGTGCTGGGGCGGTCCACGCCACTAATACTGAGTCTGAAGTCACCTCTGACACGTAGAGGTGGCTCACGGATCGGATTCCTGGAGGGAATGGGGGGGTTTAGAAATCACCAGACAGCTTTCAAGGATGGATAAAAATCCTGCAGTGAAGGAGAAAGTTGGTGGATGTATGAAGATGACAGACAAGTTGTGCAATGAGGGATAAAAGCACTCCAAGATAGGCTGTTTATGTTAGAGCTGAGAAAATCAGCCTTAAGTACAGCCTTAAGCCAAAGTGTACCACCAACATGTGGCAGTAATGATTTAATTAGTCATGAAAAGTGGAAACTAATGAGATTGTCTGGCATTAAGATGAAGATGGGATGGGACTGTTTGTAAGAAAAATAAAAGAGGAAAAGACGTATTGATGGCAGATGCGGTTGCTTTTATTCGTGACCTGGATGAGAGGTGATGTAATGAAAAAGGAACCAGTGCAGAAGCTGACACAGCAACAAATGCAAGAGGAATTTAATTTGATTAGCAATGCGTCTTCGTATAAACTGCAAGAAAAAATATGGCACCTTTGACTTCTCCTTTACTGATTCATCCAGTTTAAACACAAGCTGTAAAGGTCCTTTCGTAATCAATCATCATATGAAACCTGCATTGTTTACACAGTGCTGCTTCTCTATTCTTCTCTGTGAACTCTTACATCGTTCACAAGCTGTCGTCGTGTACTACTGCTAAGTAATCAGCAAAAACAGTACCACAAAGGCGCCTTTTTGTAGCACACAATATTATGCTTTAGTGCCCTTGTGTGCAGCAGGCGTAGAAAATGGGATACAGAAAGGGACCCACTACTTTTTTATAAGAGAAAAGTGTGGTTTTACTTTAATTACATGTTAAATATTGCAAAAGGAATGAGCCACTGCAATGTGATGCTATTGGTTATGATGAAGGTCTTTGATCAACATGACAGAAAGCCATTTGTAGAATTAATAATTTAGAAATGAGACGAAGCAACAGTGACCACACAGAAGCAATGTACTGTATGTGATGATTAATATTTTCAGTGCACTGATACACAGACGCAAGAAGACGTTTGTGATTTTTACTTGTGTGGGAAAAGGTTGTTTCTCATGAACTAGGTTTGAACTGTATATAAACAAAGAAGATAAGCCATTGTTAAACTTCATGAAAGTGATTTATCACTCTTATTTCTGTTTGCGTCACTTGCAATCACTTGATTCCAATGATTGCCTTAAAAGGTTGCACAGCAAAATCTTAAGGGTGACATCCTGTCTGTCAAAGCCAGTTTTGTTTTATTTAAAATATTTTTCTGGAGCCACAATTCATAAGCAGTCTTTTTTTTTCATTACTTGATTTGCAGTCATTTTTTTCTTTTTACTTCTGTCACTCTCAAGTTATTTTAATAAAACCATTGTCGGTTTTTTTTTCTTCAACGGAAGAAATGAATTTATCCACATCTGTAAAAAGACAGATGGGAAATCAAGGCAGTAGTCAGAGTTCAAAATAGGAATGAAAAGATTACTATAAATTCTAGTGGAAAGGCACTAATTCACTTTTTTGGCATATATATATATATATATATATATATATATATATATATATATATATATATATATATATACAACACAGAACAGAAAGCACACTTTGAGGGGAATGATCCAAAGTGCTGAAGACTTTGTGGAAATTAGAAAGTGAATTATTGGCATATATTCTGAGACTGTCCAAAATTCAAACTGTTCTGTACAGAAATATGTAAAATAATAATAATATATCACACATAAAAATAGCCTTCCAGTTTTTCACTTTTATCCTGGGAAGAGCAAACACCTACTTATTTAACATTCTCATTTCCTCAGGGAGAAAAGGCTTAACCTGACACTGGCACCACCCTGACCCACCTACAACAGAGTAGTGGATAGACCTGGTTAATGAGGCATATAGAAAGAAAAAAAAACACCTATTTTACTTTGTTTACAACATTATAAATTCACAGAACTATGGTCAAACAGGGCATCCTTTGCAAGACAATCTGAATCCCACTTTAAAGAGCTTGATTGGTAAATTCTGTACACTGTAGGTCCGTCTTAACATGATGCAAGCAGTCCCTCCTTAGAGGAGATATTGCCTTTTTCTTACACTGCAGTAAAAGGTTAATTTGGTTAATTAGGTTAATTCTGCCAAAAAATATATAAAAAATCAGGCTCAATTAGTACAAGAGGTTCAGAAGTACAAGTTGCCAATCAGACATAGGATAAACATATATACATCTCAGATCTTTATTTATTGCTGTGCACCCATGTTTATGTTCTTGTTGTTAAAAAAGCCACTGTATTAAAAATAGACGATGTGAGAATAAGACTGGTCATGCTTGGTTAGCTGACCTTGCTTTCTATATGATTAAAAAAAAAACCCTCTGTAAATCTCTCACCTGTCTTTTAAATAGAAAGATGTTAAAAAAAGAAAATCTGCAACCAATAATTTATTGATTCTACTCTCACAAATGGACCTGTATGCAAACAGACAGTTGCTGTCAATGTGACACAGTGGAGAGGAAGATTGCACACGATTCAATATTTTTCTAGCTACTCCCTTGATCTGTCATTTTAGTCTGTTCTCGTCTCTCTCTGCAGATGGTTAAAGCTGAGTTACTGAAGGAGCCATAGTGAACAAAAGAGAAAGATGATGATGATGATGATGGTGATGTGATGATGACAACTGCTACGACGGTTGCAGAGGAGAAGAAAAGGAATGATGATGATGATAATGACAGCCGTGGTGAGAAAAAAAATGACAAAATTGACAGCAGGTAAGCGCATGTCCATCATTTGGACATCATCCTTTGTGTAACTAAAAGTCACATCAAGCCTTTTGCAAAAATAACAAAAGCTTACAAAGTTAAGAGGATTGATGGGTGCTCTGACATGTTGTCAAATGGATAGACATGACTGGAAAAAAACCCCCAAAAAAACACCTAAACTGTGACTGAAAGGAAATAAATAACTTTAGGTAATCAGAGACTGTTGAGTGTGAAAGCATGACTGTGAAAATGTGGCACTGAACATATTTTAGAAGAAACAAACACAAAAAAGATTTAGATGCAAAACAGAAGTGCAAAAAAAAAGAAACACTTGTAAGAAGCTCATTAGCTTACTTGAATAATTTACTTCTCCTAATTGCTTCTTCAAAGTCTTTTAAGGTCCCCTGTTTTCTTTGCGTGTGACTCACCTTCCCTGCTGCCACACTTTAGTTCATTATATTCACCATTTACTCGATTATGCAACACTGTTTTTAGAACTGTCTCTTGCTTTCTGCCGTAATTGGCTGATCTTTCATGTCTTTATCTGTGCAGAGGCACACGGGAATTCATTTATTTCAGCGCTTCCTGATGACTGAGTGGCTTAAAGTGATACTGTTTAGAAAAGTTTTTGTGCAACTGTAATAAAAAAAAGGCACACAGCAAACTGCTTTGTTTATCAAAAGAACGATCTCATCCCACTCCCATTCAACTGAAATGCTATTTTTGCACCATTTAGAGATGTGTTTTAGTTGTTTATTTAAGCTTGTCTTGATGTAAAACTAACACCTTTTTATTTCTACCTGTGAAGGCGTCTATGGTTGCCGCTGTGCTCTGCTGTCTCCCTCTTCTTGCTGCTACAGTGATGGTGTACTCAGTTCCCGGCTCAAGATCTGTCAGCGTGGTGGTGGTTACATCTTTGGGCACTGTCAGCTGAAACAGAGAGAATAAAATGCAGATTAAGGAGAACTGTGCACTGGAATATCACTTAATAAAACAGTTTAGAGCCTTGTAAGATCTAAATGGAAACAGAAAATTGCACATAATTCATACATTTTACTAAAAAAAACAAAAACAGATTATTTGTTGTATGTATTACCTCAGTTGTGATGCCAGAGGAAGATGTGTAGGTGACCCTGTAGTGGTCGATCGGACCCTGCACCACACCCCAAGCCAGAGTGATGGATTCCTCAGTCGAGGCCGTCACAGTTAGATCCAGGGGTACATCTAGACCTACAGTAGAAGAAGGAAAAACAGATTTCACTAAATGCACAAGTGCTATGAAACATTTTCAGGAAAATTTTTAAAACAATAGCCCAAAACAAAAGTAATAGTTAGAATTGTTGAAGTTTTGTTTTTATCAGTAATCAATATCTTACCTGCAGTAGAAGTTGCTCAGAGTACTATCAGTTTGGAACATAAAGCAGATATTATCTCTTGGGAGGAGATGAGCTAATAGCTAGAATGAGCAAGGCCAGTTGAAAGTATATTTCTGCTACGTAAAACAACTCCATGGTTATTTAATTAAACTGATGACTGAGTTGTCGGTGGTCCGTTACCAGTAAAGTCTCTGTGAAACATGCATTGCAAAGAAAGTGCAGCATGTTAAGCGTAACTGGGCAGACAATGTGATGGAAAAAGTAAGTGGTTTAAATTTAATTAAACATAAATCAATAAAACTGCTATAAAAGCTTTTTTGTTTTTACAATGTAATACTTTTGCATCAGTTTCTCTGATCAGTTAGGCTGAAAATGCTCTGATCTGCAATACAAGTTTCACACGGACCATTTCTGGTCTCGCCCTTGCTCTGAAGAGCCATTTGCTCAACTTCCCTGAAAGAACTTCTGTCTTATACTCTAAAACGATTTCTGCTGCAGGTAAAACCCAGGTTACCGATGGCTCCACAGAACACCATTTCAAGAAAATCCTAATTATTATTTTAAAGCACCCCAGGCATACAAATCCTGTCACCACCAACAGCTATTCTTATGCCCGTGTAGGTGTGTGTACATGTTCATTTGTCTGTACCATCAGCAAATTATCTAATAAATCCTTGATCAGACTTAAATCAAACTTTCAGAAAGTAATCACTGGATGTACATCTACAACTCATTACCCTTTGGAATCAATTCAATTCAAGATGACCACCAGCTTAAAGCACTTTTATTAAACACTAAAAAGGCTAAAATTCTATCAGTTTTACAGATATTAGGCTTAGTTTAAAAAGAGAAAGAGAAAGCTAAGGCCTTTTTTTTTAACGCAGGTTTCTCCTTGCATTTTTGTTTACTTAGTTATCAAACTCGACTCTATTAAGAGAAGCAACATTCATCAAGCTGCAACCATATTTAAGATAATACTGTACTTTACAGTATTTTTACACAGGTGTATAGTACATGCAAATAAAACCCATGAACTCCAGCAGCTTCATTAATTTCACACTCTGTCATTTAATTATTAAATCCTGGAGGGCCAAACATTGCCTGACATTCATTGATAAGTTTGATACTGTTCTTTTTGGTCCCAAAAAGTATTCCAGTAATGTTGGATTTCATTTTGGCAGGCCTTCAAACAATGTCACCCCGGCTGCTTGGTTTCTTTGACTAACAAGAAATAAGTCTAACAGGTTTTGCAATCTTGTTTTTCAGGTAAGGAGAATATCAAATGTTTTTTTTACAAGTGCTCATTTGCATACAATTATACAAGTTCTGTATTTTAATCTAATTTATCATTCAATGGTTACAGTTTGGTGCTGCTGTGAAAGAACAACAAGAACAAAAAAACATTACTGATAAAAAACACTATGTTTCCAAGATGTTTATTTTAAAAAGGATCTTCTACTTCTCCAAATAACTTTAGGAGGTTAATTCTGAGTTAATCTTCTGCTTAGAACATTTAAAGCACCCTCATAAGTTTTTTATGATGAAAAAGAAGTCAAACAAAAACTTAAAACTTAAATGCAGTTATTTAAATGCAGCAACTCCAGACTTTTTGTAACATGTGTCCAGCTGTGTACCAGAGATTCATAAGAATCTTTATAACCTTTAAAGAAAAGGCTTTGATAGATGTGGCACATTTCAAAGTTCAAAACAAGAGCACGTGGTGAAAGTGCAGAACAATCTGTGAGCTAAATGGATGCATATCTTCCCCACTGAAAAAAAAAGCCTTCAGCTACCAAAATAAATGCAAATCCAGGAGAGAGAGAATTCACACAGAACTTGATGGGAAAGATTAGAGACACACTTCTACACACTGACATTTCAAAGAGGTTACATTTCAACACATCCCAATTATTCCTTTCAGCCAAACTAAAAAAAAAATAAAAAATCTATTGAAGACAAAGAAAGAGAAAAGGCTTTTAGCTAAATGGCAGTCTTGATTACAGATTTAAAATGTTGTAATGAGAACCTTGACCCAAGGTGATAAAACAAAACAGTCAAACACCTCCATAAAAACGACACAAGTCTCGCCAAAATCAAATTTGCTTCATTTTCTAAAAGAGCTTTTGGAACAGGAGCACTGACCCACAGAATGAACATTGATTTACTTAAAACAAATGGGCTGAGCTACGAGCTTTATTGCTGAGATTTCCATAACAAGTTTTCAGATAATCACCTCATGCTCTTACTGTGTATGCAAAGGGAACGTTTGCTGGCTTTCTGCTGTGGCATAAAGCCATACAGTCGTCTCACCTGTCCTGGCGTTCATCGTGGCTGGTGTGCTCTGATTGCTATCCTTCATGGCGGAGATACCGATGCCGTACTCTGTGCCCGGCAGCAGATCTGATGCACAGAGACAGAGAGAGAACCAGCAATTTACCAAGCAATACATCAGACTATGGAGGGCTGGTTCACATTTCCCTACTAACATGCAGGGCATGTCAATTAGATGAAGATTTTCACAACACCCCTATTAACTGTACAGTGGTGATTTACAAGAACATTTTCAAAGAAATCAGCTTTTTCTCTCTCTCTCTCTCTCTCTCTCTCTCTCTCTCTCTCTCAACTCCATAACGGATGAGATTAAAATCTATTGAATATGTTTCAGCTTCTTGCACTGCGGAAATAAAGATGAAGAGATGAGCAATGAAAAATAAAGAGGGTGGATGACAGATTATTAGAGGGAGGGGGTCATGGAGAGAGAAAATGAGAGTGATGGAGAAGGAAAGTAGAGAGAGTATTGATTTGAGAAGCCTGACAGAATAACACAAGGACCTTTTGCTTCTATTCTCATGCAAGACTTGCCCTTTGGAGCACCATGGCCTTTCAGGAAAAAAAAAAAACATCCCAACTGACCCATCTTTCTGACAGTCTTCCAATATGGCCTCAGGACAACAAGCCTTTTCACAGATACAATCAGTAGCCCGTCAAGCAAATGTTAGCTCTGGAGATAATCCTGCCATGTAAAACAGAAAGTTTCCAGCTTCTTCAGCTCATGTTAGATATATATGCGCTGTGATAACACTGAAGGCATCAAAAAAAAAAAAACCACACACACACACACACTGAGAGTAAGAGCTCTACAGATGTTCATGATAAATAATTCAAGAAAAACTGCACATGACGGGAATAAAGAAAAGCACTTAAGACCTCTTGCTTACCTGTGAGGGTAGTTTTAGTGGTGGCGCCCTCATTGCGTGGTACAATGACTTTATCATACTGATCTCCAGCTAAAGTGCTGTACACCACCTGGTAGCTCTCCACCTACATTCAAACACACCCATAAAAACCTTTACAAAAGCAAAACAGAAAGGAACATTTGGAAAACAATGTATATTTCCTTTTCAGCTGGAGTTGCTCACATAGTGAATATTCCTCTATCAGCTAACATAAGAAGGCATTACTTTGTTAGATTTTGAAATTTCTTGCTTATTTAATAAAAATGTTGATTAAAACATAAACATTATTGAGCAGCTTAGTTGTACTAGACATATTATTCCATGATGGAGATGAAGAGCAAGTGGGGGATTATTGTTGACTAATACATACTTAAAAGTTTAACTAAATACTCTGATCCACTTGTTAATACATCATACATATTATTTAATTTAGTTGTAAAGTGGAAAAAAACAAAAATATGTATTTTGCACACTGAAGTAAGTGAAATTTGATTCTTGTTTTGGATCATTATTGCAACACTTTTTAGTCTATTTTTATTTAGGTATTCTCAGAAACACTCAAGCTAATTCGTAGGTACTAAAAATTAATCAATATGTTAAATACAGCTTTACGTTTTGGCTTTAAATGCAACCCTGCCATCTAACCTGTTTGACATCTGTCTCCTCTAGTTTATCATTTATTGGAAGGCTTGTCTCATAAACGTGATCTCACCTGCAGAAAAGCTTTATCTTCAACTAAATTTGCATGTAATGCATTTTTTTACACCATTAATATTATATTTTGTCTCAGAAGAGGTTGTTTTTTTTTAGCAAATATGAATACAGACCAATTAAGCTTGCTACTGAGTCCAGCAAATATTGACATTACTGAGTAAAACTAATTATATTTAGTTTTTTAGGAAAAAAAAACCCTTAGTAGCCCTTTGCACTCAATGCTGTGTTTGTCTACAAGATGAAATTGTCATTTACTAAGATGTAAAAACAAAACAAAAAAAACTAACAGCCCACCTGCCAAGTAATGATGGGAAGTTTATAAGAAGGAAAAACAGAAGACAATAAAAAAAGCAATTTTATTGCAAGTATTTAGTGGAACCTATTGTCATGGGGGATTAAGTGCAGGCAAGATCTTTTTTCTATAAACATAAAAAAAATTATAAACTTACACTATGCTTAGTAATATTAGAGGAAACAAATGTTGCACTGAAAGCCTGCAAAACCCATGAGTTAGTTCCAGATGGTCAGCTACATTTATTGAATCCAGTGAGGATAAATACTAAAACATAAGTGAGTAATCCCATTAAAATGAGCTGACATATTTTCACAAAGGAGGTTTCCATTAAAATATGTCTGTTGTGACAACAGCCCTCAGGTGGCAACAGTGTGCGCCATGGGACTTCCTTCCTTTTTCTTACACTTAACTGTCGTTATGTTAAGGGGAGCAGATAATGTAATGTGATTATATGTGTGTGCTGGGGTGTATGTGTGTGTATGAGAGAGAGAGAGAGAGAGAGAGAGAGAGAGAGAGAGAGAGCAGAACTGATTCATTGCACTGCACACCATTTCACAGATTTAAAAGATGTCAATTATTTTAAATAAAAAAGCAACACTATTACAAGAATGGGTCATCATATGTGCATGAGCAGCCCACCCAAGGATAAACATTTTGTGAGGAATTGTATTTTTATTTGTTTTCACAGTATACTGATCACTTCCATATCACTGAGAAGAGTAACCTTTTTTGTCGAAGAACCTTCCTCGATTGTTTTGGAGGATGATGCATATTCATGCTCGATCTAATCCCTGGTTTTGTGTTTCTTGGCTCATTCATTCTCCACTGTAATTCCTCTCAGATTTTATCCCCACGATAAATAATGCTTTACTGTAAGAAATGGGCATGTGTTTGAATGCGCTGACCAAAACTGTGGACTCACTGGCTTTGTGCTGAGGGTGTTTATTGATCAAAATGTTATCAAAATAAAATTTATCCGACAAAAACTGGACTAAAATCGAATAGTTTTATCACCCAGTACAAATCCAAATACAGATAATTTTAGAAACAAAGGCAAAAGATAATCAAAGGAGAACACAAAACAGACACTAAGGTGACTGCACTCCCTTGTCCTGCGATGAATACCCCACTCATCAATCTCTCAAAGTGGCTGAAAGCAATCTGCGATAAATGAATTAACTCTCTTCCATGTCTCTTTACCTCAGCCTCACTGTTATCCCATTCAAGCTCGAGGGTAGTGGAGGTCTTGGACACAAGTTGTAAGTTCTTGGGGGCATCGATCTCTGAGAAGAACGATAAAGCTGACAATGTTGGGAACACAGAGACCAATTCTCAGGAATTGTGAGCAAGTAAAAAAAATCAGCAGTTTAAAAGCAGCACAAATAGATACAAATCAAGATGAACTGCCATTTCCTACAATTCAGGGTTTATGTGAGACAATTAACTTCCACTTTAATGTTTCCAATTGCATTTGTGACCACTTTGTGCAGCTTTTACTTCATTTACAAACGCAAACAAAGATCATTTAATAAATAAGTAGATGTTGCATGCATATGTTTGACAGTAAATGTAGCTGCAAATGATGGTTAAGTTATGCACTCAAAACAAATCAGAAGTCCTTTTTTTCATATATATGTATAAATTACTCTAATCTGCTCAACCTTTAGCAAAACAACAATTACCTTGAAAAGACATTCAGACCCTTTTTTTCTCCAGTGCAAATAAACAAGCTTGCATGCATTAGACAAAGTGCTATTACAGTTGTATCCTCAGAGGCAAGCAAAAGATCACACAGATCATCACCACATCTGCTTGCTGTCAGACCTCACCAGTTGTAAATTCAGTGGAAACAGATCCGCTCTCATTTCCCTTCCTCACTCCACTCACCGACACCTCGTAGCGAGAGCCAGGGCGCAGAACCTTTTAAAAAGAAGAAAACACGGACAGTTCAGTCTGTTTAGGCTCTGCGTGTATTTTCCCCCCCCCCCCACTTCTGTTTTGTTTTTGTTTTATCTCCAGGCACAGACGGCAGGGAAACTCTGAGATTAGATCATTTAATGAGCATCGCAAGAAAACACAAAGATTTAGCACAACTCAAGGATAAAATGTACCTTAGCAAGAACAGTTTTATTTTATTTTTCCCTCTGTCTGTCGATTGCAGGAGAGCTCCATTATGTGACAGTACGATAAAATCTGTGCCCTCTGCACATAATGAATCCCACAAACTCACACACACCTGAAGAGAGTACTGGGTAAGTGTGGGCTGGAGGCGAAAGGTGGTCCGTGGCCCATCTCCTCCAGCTAGGCCATAATGCAATACAATCTTATCAATCTTTGCTTTTGGCGGTGTCCATTCCACAAAAGCTACCGTGTCTGATATGTCTCGCACAATCAGCTGTGTCGGACCATCAATCACTGCAAAACAGAAAGTAACAAGCAATTTGTTGTCAAGCTGAGTAGTGACAGTTTTCTCTCTGCCAGCCCTGCCATGTACTGGAACTCTACTTTCTTGACTATGACTCAACCTTATTTGACATTAATGACATTGCTTTTTTGTTTGTTTGATACCAAAATATCATTTTTATAATGTTTGTTTATGGTAAAAGATGGGTATTGCAGTTACAAGTCTATAAGTTGTAAGTTTAGACCTCTGTTTAGTATGTTTGTGACTTAACAAGTTGAAACCTAAATTCAATTAGCTGAAGAGCAACCCATTTATTTTGTTATTCAGTCAAGTTGTATGTTTTGAGTGATTTGAATTGCTCCTAGTGCTCAGAACTGACACAGTTAAAAAGAAAAGGATGACAGGGTTTGGACATGTGCAGAGGAGGAATAGTGGATACTTTGGACAAAGACTGTTGAATATGGAGCTGCCAGGTAGGAGGAAAAGAGGAAGACCACAAGGAAGGTTCGTGGATGTATAGAAGGAGGATATGCAAGACATTCTTCTATATTAACTTGATTTGTTGGTGTGACAGAGGAGGATGCTAGAGAAGGTGTGATGGAGGCAGATGAACTCCTGTGGCAACCCATAAAGGGAGCAGATGAAAAAAAAAAAAGAAAAAGAATGGTTGATGCAGTGTTGAGCCTTTGAAAAGTTTAATTGTGAATAAATAATAATTAAATAATAACAATGTGACATTTGTTTTTTTTAAGGATTTTCTACTTTTCAAGTTTAATTTGTGTGATACCAAGAATGCAAAATCAGCATAAAATTAAAAACATTAAGATAAACTCAGACAAAACCAAGGCAGAAATAAGTGTGCTGTAACCAAATTTGACGCAACCATTTGGTTTCAACATGTTTCAGTTATACTTTTCAAAATTCTAAATCTCAACTGCTTATATTAACTCTGAAAGCCTTAGGCTTTCACAGGGATAGATGCAGATTCTGACTACCATCCATGTTACAATTATTAAAGCTGACAGACGCTGAGACAGTAAACCTTATCTGTGAAAGGTGTAAATCATAGGCTATGATTCAGGCTTCCACAGTGATTGTTGAGAAACGACACTTACTGGGTGTAAAGAGCTAAATGCACAACAGGTGTGATGAGAGAAACAATTGTTTGACAGATGTGGGATTTACAGTTCATTTCTCAGCGCAGTCTTGTTGTTAGAGCATCAATGCAGAAGGTAAAAAAACATTTCAGTCAAAGTAATGGCATATTAGAGACTGTTAATTCGCACTTTATAATATTAGTCTGGTAATGGCGCAGAAGCTACAGTTTGTATTCTGTTGCTTAACAGGTCACAAGAAGAACAAAGGTCTTTTGAAACTAAATTAATGTCTTTCTTGATTGATTTAACTTTTGTTAAATGAGGCTCAATGTGAGAAAAAAATTACTTTAATGTAGAGTTTATATTCTTTAAATGGGTAAAACTGCTTTCTTAAGTGTGCACGATAATATTGTTAAACGTAATATGATCCTGTGGGAGCTACTAATATTGCAGCCCACAGCAGACAGCTCAGTACACATGTTTTAATCTGAGAAGCACCACACATTGCTTTGATGGCACAATTATTCACTATCTCTGGCTCAAGGTTTGACTCATCGGAGGCAAATCTCACAATCTGAGTGATTTAAGAGTAGTGCTCTTATTCTTATTTACAGCCTCCAAGCTTTTGGGATCTAAATAGGTTTCGAACTCATTCATGACATTTTGCAGGTCCACTCTGATCCTTGATGTATTAGAAATTGCCCCCCTGGGTCTCGTCCTAGAAAACATCCTGAGGAAGGCAATTGCTGAGAACCAGCTCCCACATCAGCTGTGCTCCCGACTCCTCACGGTGCTCCCTCCACCTCCAAGGAAGGATAAATCTCTGTTATAAATATTTTAGTAACTTCAAATTTGTCTTTTCCTCTTTCTTTATCCAATAAGGTGTCATGCAGTGAGCCACTATGAAAAATTAATGAGAAGCTGACATGAATTATTAATCGATACCTAATTACAACCCCCAAAAAACGACAAGGACTTGACAAGAAATTGATAGTGTTTTGACTGCAGACGTCAGAGTCTGAATTGTTATGGGTGAGATTTGAATTGGATCTATTACACCTGTCTCCCTGATGTTAGCTGGATGAGGAGTGGGGCAAATATCTTAGTTAAGTTTGTACCAGACATAAATGTGGCAAAACAAACACTACACGCTGTCTTTTTTACAGAGTGAGTGCCATGTCTTCAGAGTGGCTACATTTTGTCTTGACTGCTTGAAATAAAAGAAAATGCCCAAAACACATTGCCATTGTCTAACAAATGTTTGTTTTTTACAGTGGCGGTCTCAATTTTTGGAACATTGGTTGGATAAAACAAGGAACTTTAATAAAAATCCCTCTGGATTTTATCAACAGATATCTTAACATTGAAAATGACAGTGCTGTACTATTCATCTACATTGTTAGTAATAATATACATATCTAAGTTGTACCCCTACCAATAAGAAAGAAGGATGCAATACACACACACACACATATAACTGCTTTAAAATAAAACATTAATGTCCTTTATTACATCACTATATGAGCAAGTGGGGGATTGCATAACATTGGTGTACATCAGTAATTTTAAAGCAGGCCCCTGGGCCATATACAGCTCATTCCATTTGGGTTGTGAATTATTAAATTATTATGCACAATTTCATAAAGGAATCAGTTGTAGCGCTGTTCAGAAAGAGGTAAAGACAGCAGTGCCTTAGCCAATCAGAGTGCTCACTCACAGGACCTGATCAGGCCCAACTCAGACGCTGAAACATGACTTGCAGCTGAGTGGTAAAATATAATATGGTTGTTAAGTTCAGCAGGATGTGAGAACTAAAATGAGTGAGCTTTCATTTTCACTTATAGCATACTTATTTTCAAGCCAATCTCTACTAGATAAAAATATCTACTCAATATCCGTAACTAAATTTAGACATCTACAGAACTTTTTTTTTTTCACATGAAACAAAATTTAATCCAACTTTAACTGGGCTTTAATGGATAGCTCAGATGTCCTTAAGAGATACTCCCAACCCAATAATGCTCACTGCCTCCTGAGCCCTGTGTAGTGAGAAACGAACTCCTGAGCTGGAGAGTGGCTGTAAGAAAATAATGAAATGTTGCACCAGTAGCTGCCAGGCTAAACGAATAAGTTTAAATGAGTGTGGCTAAAGCTAATGATATTAGCATCAATGAGCTGAGCAGCAGCATCAGCCACTGTAGTAAAGTTAGTGTTCTGTGAAGCTGTTTTGCATTTGGAGCCAGAGTAATCTGCAGATGTGTTAATTGTTAAAATAATTGCTACATGTCTTTGCCTCATGTATCTACCATCAAGTGGAAACAAACAAACCTTGATGCTTTCCTTCAGACAACAATGTTGTCTAAATCAATACTCATGCTAATTATTATTTTTTAATAATTGTGCATTGCATTTATTACAATAATTATATTATTTTGTTTTTGTATTTATTGTTTATGTACACTGATTTACAAGAAAACATTAAAGAAAAACGTTGAATAAGTAAATAAATTAATATCTAAGTAGCAAAAAAGTATTTGGCGCCTTGAAAGATAAAAGAGCCCAAGAAGGGCTGGTCGTAATTATCAGCTAACTAATCAAAGTCGGGCCCTTGCTTTTCCTGCTTCAAAAAGTGTGGGCTCTTGAACAAATTTCGTTGACTAGCCCTGTTATATATGAATAATAAAGTGTCTACTTTTGTCTGTGATCCTGCTCAACATGTCACCTAAGTTTCAACCTAATTGCAGACTGGGCCTACTTTATGTGTGACATTTTAATTTTAAATGGCAGAACTCTGCGAGTTAGATGCACACAATTCTCTGAATCATCTGTGAGGTTTTGAGTATTTCTATCAATGTTTGTTACTATTAACCTCGTGATTATTTGATGTTTCATTAAGAATGCAACCTGCTCCTGCACAGAATAATAAGCAAATGATAGCACCCACCAATCAACGCTCTGGCAAATTGTTCAAACAAAAATGTTTCCTATGGGTAGTTTTCAGCTCTTACTTAAACATACGTACATGTTGTGAATGTAGCTGTGACCGGCTGGCTTCGACCCTGGTCTCTGAGTGCCACCAGGTTGACTGTGTACTCCTCTCCCGGCCTCAAGCCAGTTTGTATAAATGAAGTGATAGTGCTGGGCAGCTGAGCAGTCATGCCTCCATCATTGTCCTTTGAATAAACAGAGACAAATGTAATGTGACAAAAAAACAACAACATATGAAACACATGGTGTACATATCATTTCAATTAATATCAGCAACTGCAACACAAACCACATAGATACAATTTGACAGATTAAAAAAAAATCATATATTCTTACAAAGAATGTTGAGCTATGCAGTAAATTTTCTGGAACATACAGTATGCCAGAGCCCGCTTTTGCCATTTGTGAAATGAAAACCTAAAAAGATTTTGCACATTAAATTCCCAAACCATATTACCTTGCAGAAATGAGTGTGCAACAGTAATATTTCTAAGGCCATGTTCTGCAGAGGCAGCACTTTGCATTTCCAAAGACCTGTCACTCATCAATACACAGCCCCAGCTATAACCAGCTGTTCTCAAAAAGCCAGAGTTGCAAATGCACTTCCTGCTGACAGACAGATGTTTTTTACCTACTGCAGGTCTGAGAACCCAAACCAGCTGCACTTTGATGGTTTTTGTCAATTCAAAGCACACAACAGCTTGTTACTTTCTATGAATATATTTTTAATTCTAGTAGTAATTTAATCACCTCGACTCAATTACCCAGCTGGGGAGTAATAAATAACTATAATCTCCCATCAAAAATTTATATTCAATCTCTATAGTACAAAAAAAGGCACAAACCCTTGACTAATAGAAGCCATAAACAAAATAAATGACCACAACCTTCAGCATTCTCAGTGCTGAAAAGGTTGATTTGAATGTTTAGTATTTGCATTTTTTTTCTATGCTAGATCTTAGGTGTAGGTTTGTAATCATAAAACAGCAAACAGTTTGTTAGCAAAATTATGCAGCTGGAACATGTTCATAGAAAAAACACCTTTGTTCACAGTAGAAAAAAATATAGCGTCTCAACAAAAGTTAATATGTGTGTGTGTATGTTGCTTTCTGTCTTCTTTAGCAGATTTCATTAGCATATATATTTTTAACATTTTCCATTTTTTACCTTTTCTATCTTTTGAATTTTTAATCTGAACAGTGTAACTTTTATTGTTTATCCTGACAATTTATTTGCTCAAAAGTTCACTATCAAGTTTCTGAATCTAAACAACAATGATGATGATCAGATTTTACTTCATGACCGCCCTTTGTGTTATTTTTTCCAATAACTTCCTTGGACAGATAATCTTGGAATCTTAAACTGTCTGAAAGTGGATGGGGGGAGAGTTAAAAAAAACTGCTATTGTCTCTTTCAGATCTGCACAGAGATTCTTGGAGCATCCCTTTTCATTGTTCCCACAGTGCGTTGGTCAATCCTGTTAGTGCTATCAAACAAACCCCTATTATGAAGCTAGCAGCTGCAGCCAACAAATAATCCCGAACAGGTGGTTAGGAGAAATAGATATTTTGGTTAGAATTTATGCATACAAGAGGACAAAGGGTGATTTCAAAAATCCCCATAATAAGATAATGAGCTAAATTACTATATTTTCCCTTTTATGATCATCAACCAATCACTATTCAAAAGAAGAATTTAAAAGAATTTATTGAAGGTTTGTAACATCAATCACTTCCATGATGAATGTGTGTAAACTTCAAGGTGGAAATGGTTATTGATGTGCTGAAAAGTAGTCAAAAAACCTTCAAATGTGTACGTTTTTGAACAGTTCAAATTGCTCTTAATGCTGTTGAGACTTTACAGTTTTCATTTAGAAGATGGGTATTTCATAAAACAAACAGCTGACAGTTCAATCTGAAGTACATCAAACATTTCTGTTTCAGTGCAGCTGGTTTGTCTTTTTGCTTGACAGCAATTTAATGCAAAAGCTATCATGCTGACAATCTGGAGGTCTAACTGAAGAGGTCGAGGAAAGGTAAAAGAAAAACGCAAATACGTTTTTTTTTAGATTGTGAGAGAGGTTCTCGGACTTGGTGGAGTATCTGCCCACTTTTAAATGTCAGTCGCAACTGCTGTGAGCCAAACCATGGAGAATCCACCTCCACTTTCTTAGCCCAGCAAAAAGCTTCTAATAGGCTGCAAGAATGAAGGTAGAACCCACTCAGAGTAATGCACAAATCCACAACTGTACAGGGAACCATCTGACCAGATTTAGGCCTGAACTTACAGTTTCTACAAGTATAAATACTTGAAGAAAATAAAAAAAATGTAAATTTGCCCTTCCTCATTGAGCGTCCTGACCTTTAAGCTTTAACTGCATGCTTCAAGTAATCCAGTAGAAAGCCAACATTATGTTTCTATTTTAGTGACTTTAAATTAAAAAAGGTGAAATAGAGAAAAAGTATTGTTTCTTTCTAGAGGAAAATCATAAATTTGATAATATTCTGAATGCTGAAAATGCTGTGATTGTTTCCAACACATACATGGCCTTGGTGTTTATGTGTGCTGTAAAACAGCAGCAGTATATTTTTTATGATTTGCATACAGTTTGCTGTTACTGCTTCGAACAACATTATTGAGAGGTCTCAAACGTCTCCGCTCTCTCCTACCGCACTGTTTCCTCTTTAGCAAATTTTGCATTTGTTCACACAAGCCAAAGCTTTAATGCCTCCTTCCATTAGGAGATTGTCAAAATTCACAATCCCTTCTGCTGGTTTAAATCCACGGGGGGTGGGACTGCCAAGTCTTAATATGATTTCCCCCGTGGTAGGGGAGAGAGGGAGAACGTGAGAGAAGATTGAGGAGAGAGCATTTAGAGGAAAATGAAAAGAATGGAGGGTAGTCCGAGAGTTACAGATATCAAGAAAGAGGTGGTGCACAGAAAGTTTAATCAAGAGATTAGTTGGAAAGGTTGGAGAGGACAGACGCTAGAAGAAGAGCGTCAGTGGCAAAGTGTTGGGGATTGGAAAGAGAAAAAACACAGGAGGGCTTAGGTCAATAAAATTAATTAGGCAACTTTTTTAAAAAGATTGAAAAAATAAACACAAATAAAGCATCTCAGCATCAAATTTGAGTCACAGTGTCCCATCAGACCATCAGATATGTTTCTTGAGAACACCTTAAAGGAGAAAACCAATTACTGTGAGAGGGGAGATTAGAGTTTGAACTGTACAGCAGGTGTTAGAAAGAGAAAGGTTTTGCTTTTGGCTTTGAATCTGACCTTGATATGGTTGAAGTTTAACGGCTTATCCATCTAATAGCCAATAAGCTTAAGACAATACACGTTTTAAAAAATCTGATTTGGGGTTTCAGTTGAGCAATCCTCTGAGACACACTTTATGCATCAAATAAATAAACATTTGTCCTGATTTTATACAAACAGAAGTTAGAGACTGAGATTTAAAATGGGATTTTTAAATAAAGTATTTACAAAAACAAGTATCAAGTTTATCATGTGTGTGTGTGTGTGTGTGTGTGTGTGTTTATTATTTACTAATAGGAAAAAAAGCAACTTGTATGTATGTAACTTCTACTTTTTATAACTGATAAAATTATACAATAAACATATTATAAATTTTTACAAAGCCTTTGTTTATACAGACAGGCCGAAATATTTAAAATAGTGTGGTATTATTGATATCAGTGTTAAATTTAAGAGTCTGATGCTAATTTGGTGCAAAACCAAAAAAAAAAGATTAACATATTGTTCTAAACTTGGTTAAAATGGTTAAAAAAACATGATCTTAATTTGGTTACAGATGTTTGTAATTACTGGATTTGAATTATGGTCTTCAGAGCAAAAGTGAGGTAACCCTAAGAAATGTGCCTGACATATGTATGTATGTGTGCAACAGCACAACACCCTTGAGCGTCCACACAGCTTTGCTCTACCTTGGGGATGAAGCTGATCTCCCATCCATCAAAGGAATAGTAGAACGGTTTCCACTGGACCTCCACTGATGTCTCTGTGATGGATTTGAAGACTAAACCATCTGGATTGGAGAGATCTGGAAATGTTGCCAGACACATGTTGTTGTTCTTCAGTGACTCACACAGCCCATAAATCATAATTCCATCTAAAACTATTTTTCTTCCACATTTTATTCCTATCTGTTCTGCCACATTTCACTTTGATTTCCATAATTTATGAATATGAATGATGAGGCACTAACAACATTATTTGGGGGTTAGGGTTAGGGTTATTTTAAAAATCAGAACTCAACACAAGTTACTTTGTTAATTACTATAGTATTTGCAAAATCTTATTTATCCTCTGTTTCCATGGAATCCAAGACAAACACACCCACACAATCACTGAACACTGTTCTGATTCATTGGGAGTCTGGCTTATATGAGCACCAATATACTGTGTCAATCTTTGTCATTTAGTTGTTTTTTGACTTTAGCCATTATTTGTTTTTGTCTGTTGTCACCCATTTGCATCTGAGTATGATGTTATAATAGTCAGAGGATCAAAGATCTGTAAATGAGGTTGCTGCTGCATTATAGGGTTGAATTGAATAAAAAATATTGGGATTAAAAGCAGATTTAAAATGTAACAACAAGAATGTCATGGATTGTGATGTAACCCAAGCATATTGCAACAGTCTTACTGGTGGTTATCAAAAGAAGTTACATTAATTCATGTAGTAAAACTAAGTAACCCTAACTCACAGGCCTACTCGGATTCTGCGAATTGCTAAAATCGCTTCCTCATGTTCCTAAACATCTTTCCAGATAATCAAATTCTCTGTTTTATAATTTTATTTCACAAAGACAACCAAATAAATCATATACTCACTGAAAAATGGTTCCATAAAGTTTAATTGCCCTGAATTGACTTTATTACACAAAATTCTACCATCACTGAAATGAAATTCACTTATCTGTGAAATGGAGGCTGATTTCACCATCCACGGTGGCACTAATGGAAATATGTTTGTGCAACCACACATCGGCTGAAATAATGAATAGGTTCTTACTTACTTAGAGGTTTGATAAGTCTGTACCCTTTGTAAGCATGAAAACAACTGACGTGTTTCCCTGTCTGATCCAACGGCTTGACATTAACACCTGCCATTATATGTGTGTGTGTGTGTGTATGTGAGACACTAAGCAGTTGTTACAGGTTAAAATCACTGCCAGACGGCACAAAGGAGCAGGTTATGTTCTTTTCCAACTTTAAATTACATCTGGTAATATTTTTTGTTTGCTTGTTTGTTTTACATGACTATCTTAAAGATGAAAAGATGATAAATGGTATATGAAGTCCTGAACCTAGCATGAATGTGTGTAACATCCCGGAGCCTCTCAAGTGAAGCCGTACAGCAAACAAGAAAGGAACAACACTTACAGGTCCAAACAGTGATACTGGCAGGAATGCTGATCGTGTTGTTGATGACAGCAAACACATTGATGTTGTACTCCATGCCTCCTTCCAGCCGTGAGATAGTGCATGAGGTTGTATTGCCTGGAAGTCTTATCTCTAACTGCACACCTGACAGAGAGATAAGAAAAAAAGACACAAAATCTGATACGAGAGCGCACTTTTTTGTCTTTTAAGACGCTATGAAACAATAAGACCGAGAACTGTTATGTCCCTTGTTTTAAAAGTTAATCTCATATTCATACTTACCACCAGTGCTGCTTGGAGTGTAGGTCACCAAGAAATCGGTCACCACAACCGACCCCTCCCACTCCAGGTCAATGGTTTGATCCGTTACCCCTCGCACATTCAAGTTCATGGCTGGTGCCACTGTTGATGTACGAAAGAATGTTAAAGTACTATTATGTCGGCTCGTGAACAAAATAAAAACAACCAAAAGGAGAGGTGGGGATGTAAGATTGTTTCAGATTGTTTCAACCTCAAAACTGTGGACTCACTTGATGATTTTGCTATTGCTAACAATTCAACAGTAAGCATCAGCCACCTGTTTGCCAAAGGTTCATGAAAATGTTGTCACAAATCAAATATCAAGATTAAAAGGCAGTTTGCAGCCCATCTGTTGAGGTACAGGGCAGATATTTCAGTAACTGATGAGGGAACTGGAATCAATTTCCATGTTATACCACAATATCACATCGTACAGATGTACAAAACCACTCTGAAAAACAAAGACTATACTTAAGGAGAAGACTTTATGGATGAAGTAAGCAGCATGTAAATGTATGTTTTTCATGAGAACCATATTCTGCCAGCAGCTTCCCTCTTGTATTGAAAAGTGAGTAAGATAATCAAATAACTGCTGGGAACATGATTTGTTTGTTGTGGTCGGAGAGGGTTCGCTGAATAATGAGGATGTCATATCAAGTTTGTTCAAACTTTTAGAAAGATTAACCACCCTATATATATATATATATATATATATATATATATATATATATATATATATATATCACAGTATTCGTTAGAATGCAATAAAGACACTTCACAACTATGGTAATTGAGAAGAAGCTTTATGTTGTTTGTTCTGCAGTATGTAAGCTGATTACATAAGTTCTTAACTATCGGTATGTTTACAAGTTCGTGTTTTTATGTGGTTTTTTTTTTATCTGTCATCTGAGTAAAAGCATTTCTTAGAGAAACTGCACGCTGAGTCAGACTCGTTTTACTTATCTGTGTGGTGCAGATATTTCCAATGAGGAGCAAAAGGATACGATAGGATTTTATTATCCCCTGGATTTGTTCCACAGTTGAAACAATAAAATCAAAAAGTGCATTCATTAAATATGGTGCCAAAAGCAAGGAGAGTTTCACTATCTAGTGCAAAAAACTGTGGAATTTTCTAGTTTGTTTCCAGGTACATATTTCAGGATATCAGTGGTACAGTGGACAAATTCATCATTAGATGAAACTCTTCAATTCCTTTCAAAATGGCAAACATAAAAATGGCTACAACTTAGTTAATTTTATATATTTGATGTGTAGATGACATCATTTGCAACACATACTCTGAGCTTAATCCCATCTTGCATGATCTCACAATATTGCATGAGCTTATGCATAACGTCATTTACAGGGTTTGACCAAAATGGCTATAATTGTGTCTCTTCTCAACATAAAATGATTTTAATTTAAAACTCTGGCATAAAAGACAGCCAATGACATGCATTAGTTTAAAGAACATAAGGCCTTTATTCTTTTAAATAATATCACCATTCTCTGCACCCAGTTTTCCTAATTGTTTAGTCATAATGAGCCTGATGCTTGGGAAACAGAGATTTTTTAATGGTGCTAATGACTGCACTGAGCAGTCAAATAACTCTCAAAAGACTGATGCAATATAAATATATATTAAAAACTGCTTCAAAAAAATGACTGATGGATATGTTTCAAGGTCGGTGGGCAAATGTGATTTGAATTACCGTCATATTTAATTGAATTTAAAAAGTTCGCCAAAAGTGGGTCGCAATACTTGAAACTAAGATCAATCAAAACATCAAAACATTTGTGTTCTACTTTAACGTGCTGCAGCTTACTTGCAAGGTTATAATTGCTCACTAAGCAAAGCAAAGCAAAAACCAAATCTTATCCATGTTAATCTGGATTCTCTCAAGATGACTTCTGCATCAGGGAGAGCACACAGTCAGGTAGCCTTTAACAAAACAAAGTCTATACCTGTCATAATTAAAGGCACTTCAGACAACATACAGGGCCTCTTTTTTTGTGAGTGTGCGCTCCCTCAGGTAAGCAGGATCTGCTTTTAGTGAAAGAAGGCTGAAGTGGAGATTTTTAAGCCATAAACCCGAGATGTGGTTTTGAATCTAAATGTGGAGCCATAAACAGGAGTGTTTACGGCTCCTCCTGCCACAAAGAACAAAGGGGAGGAGGGGAGACAAGTGAAGGACATATGGGAGGAGAGCGTGAGACAGGCGCTACAAACCGTCTGAGCGGTAGAGGCTCTGAGGAGACGGGAGGAGAACAGGAGAAGAGGAAAGACGTGCGTGACGAGAGTGAATAATTAACACTGAAAGATGATCAAGTGAGAGATAAAGACAACAAGGGTGAGGCAGAATGAGAGAGACAAACATGAGTACAGGAGCAGTGAGTGTAATGGTGTGATAAACAACCTCTCACCCCTGTGATACAGGACACAACAGCACAGTGCCGAGTTCTCCTCTGGGAACTTTTGGACACTTTAGTAGCTATTTCAGCTACTTTCTCATGCGCCTGACAGATGGGCACATGCTGCGTAGCAGCTTGTTCATTTCAAAGCAGTGGGGACAACTCCTCCAGCATTCTCAGCTAGATTTATTTCATCAGTTCAACTCAACTTTGATGGGTATCAGGAGGAAATCACAAACAAAGGGAAGCAGAGGTAATCGTCAGGATAGAAGAAGAGCGATGAGATAAAGTCAGTCTGGAGGCTAAATGGTGATTGACTTAAAAACATAACTCCAGTTGAAAGTAAAGGACAGAATGAGTGAGACGAGGAAATCTGTCAGCAACGCTCAAAGTGAAATCTTAATTTGGTAGAGATTCTCATTGTGCTTGCATGAATGCAAAAATGGATGATGAAATAAACTTAACCTACAAAGTAAAAAAGTAGAATAAAAAAATTAAACTTTTGAGGCATGCAAATAGGTATCAGAAACCAGCTACTTGTGTAAAAATGATCCTCTACACAAATGAGAAGTTAAAAAGTACCCTGTTTATATCATGTTTCATTCTATCTTCAGTGCTCAAGGTTTTAGTCTTTGTGAACAATAAAACAAACTAATTAATCAAGAATGCATTCCTCATGTGCTTTGTTTCAAAAGGAGCAACTTGCTGAAGGTTATTTGTGAATCTCACCTGAAGTCTGTGAGTCTCATTAGGTCTAATCAGCTTGTTATTACAGGCAGATACAGCAGCATAATTTGAACCAAGACCTTTATTAGCGAAACTCAAACTCACAACAGAGGTCAGTTCTTCATCAGAAGGCTAATGAATCTCCAGGCTGTATTCGTTTTTATGAACTAACTAAAACCTTGGGCCTGAAAAATAACTTTTTTGCTGTTTGTTTGTGGAGTCAGCGAAGTGAGGCAAATATTTTGTGTTTATTTATTCAGTTTCTTCATTTTAAGTGGCTACACTGGGGCTCTATTTTTTTTTCATTCAAAGTTTGAACATCCGTTCAGTCCACAGAAAAACTTGAAAGTGTTCAAAGTCAATATTTAAATTTCAAACTTTCACACTTTCCTAACAGCCATCGCTAAAAATTAGAATCATGGCCGCAGAATGCATATAGTGAGGGACTATCCTGCACATTCTTCACCTGTTTTCAAGATAGATATTTTAACTTCTGTTCTACTGAAGTACGCATTCTTCAAACTCAAGACAGAAGTTTGATCAATGTTGAAAAAACTGGAGCAGAGGCTTTTCTACTGTATGTCGGGCCAACAGAATTCTGGCTGATGTCCACTCGCAAAAACACGGAGTGAGTGAGATGACCCTGTTAGAACTCAGTGAACAATGATCAACAGACACCAACAGAGCACAAGGCGCTGGTAAAATGAGATCTTGATAAAAATTTGTATTAACCTCACAAAGACTTGAAGCTTCAATGCAGTCTAACTGGATTGCTAATGTTCGCAGAAGCAGTTTTCAGTATTGAGAGTCTTCAACCATGTTGTTATTGCTGTAGAAGTGCTGGTGTTTATAATTCTCCAGTTAAAAAATAAACTACACTACATCAAATCTGGCCACTAAAAAACCTCCTGCGTCTTTATTTAGGTCTGAACCAAATTTTTCTTCTGATTAAAAAAAAATAAATGAATAAAAAAAATCTGTCTTATGAGATTGCCAGCGGAGAGACTAACAAGGTGCTTTTTAAAAATAATAAAGCTTTCCATTTGGGATTTTTGGTGCCATTTTTACACAACTTGCAATGTTTCTTACTAAAATTTGTTTGCCAGTTGCACAATGAAGAGTAAAAAACAAAGGGCTTTCCAAAGTGTGCGCTTGGATTTGCTTTGTCAAACAAGAATGCTGAGAATCAATTAGTTTTTAGAGCAGAAAATTCATGCAGAAGGGTTTTTGTTGTAATTTCAGTAAAAATTACTGTAACTGTTCATGTTTTTGTAAATGTTATGCATTCTTTGCTTGGGTGCCAGCATAATTTTATGTTTGTTGTGAAAGCTTTTCTTTGTGCTGTAATTAAAATCAACAAAGTTTTTTTTTTTCATTCATTCATATGATATATTCCTAAAGTTTATGAGTGCAGAGGCACGAATAAACCTGAACCAGAGCACAAGGAGAGGGGTAAAACACTCATAGACTCTCACACTGAGCTAAAGTGGAAAAAATGCTCAAAAAATGTAAAGAGTCATTGGTGCATTGTAGGGTTAAATGCTCAGACAAAGGCTTGAATAATTGTTTTAGGTCTACTGGCTAATAATACAAATACATATGTTAAAAAAAATTAACATGTGATTTTAAGTAAAGACAGTTATTAGAATAAATGTTCACTTGTGCAATGATGAGGTCATACAGTGTCTCTTGCAAACATAGATTTAGAATAAGAATATAATTAAGCATTTTTTACAATTATTTGTAAAAAATAAAGGTACAATATACAATTGGCTTAACTGAAACACCTGATGTATGTAAAAAAAATGTTAGTAACTCATAAATCCAAGAATGTAATTGATGGTACACTGCTCAAAAAAAGCAATAAATTAGAGTGATATAACAGACACCCATATATTATTTTGCTGTCAGTGATGCCGTTCTCACTGCATATCATGGAAATGACCACAGAATACCTCTGCAATAAGGACTCAATATCCCTTTTCAATACAAGTTATCTGCTTTGTAGATGGAAATGTCAGTATTTTTATGTAAAGATATACATGCTATTTCACCCCCCATGACTAAAATATCCAATTTAAATTCAACGGTCTCTATTATTTTTCATGGTGGGAGAATATAAGCCATCATAATTGAAGCAAAAATGTATGCCGTTTTCTTCAGCTTCTGATAACATGAAACACTTAAGCCTGTCACCCGGCATGCCTCTGGTAATTGAACTTCTCGTTTTGCATTCAGCAAACTCCCCCCTGCAACCACCAGCTAATTACAAAGAAATAAGCAATTCATCTCTCTCACTTGGTATAGATATTAAATGGGAGGGCACAGCGGAAGAATCAGCCTCAGTGATCCAATTTTCCATCGCTGACTTTTTATCGCTCGCTCCTCTGTCTGTCCCCATCCGTCACTTTGTTGACAGGTGCCTCAAATGGCAGAAGAGGATGTGATATTTTGGCATGGAGAGCTGGCTTTGAACAAAGGCGCGCACAGCTCCGAAACTGTCTCAGCTGCAGCTAATGTGACAGTTTGCTCCCCGGATGAATGTGACTTTTGACAAATGAATCCTGTTAGACCTTCTGCTGTCCACCAAGTCGTGCACCCCCAGCCACTTGTATGTGAAGCTCAGACAAGTTTATTTTTCAGGCTTATGAGCATATGAAGAATATTGAAGCTAAGAGTTTTTCCCCCCCACTTCTTTTTTTCTCACCACTGGAATCTACCTTATATTCAAGCATGACACATGGTTACATTTATTGTTACTCTTTTCCTTTCTGATAAATCATTTAACCCACTGTAATCATCACACTTCATGAAACATAACTTCAAAATATTCACTGCGCTGATTCCAGAAATTTTAGGCCTTAAAGTTTATAACAAGCACTGTCAATTAATTATCAAGACAAACAAATTATTTGTCAACATTCTAGTTGACAAATAATTTTTGTCATGTCAAGTGAAAAAGGCTAAACATTTCCTGCTTAGTTCTGATTTGTGTTTTTTATTTAACATATTTTTTTTTACTTTTAGAAAACTCTAATTGACATGTTTTAACTTTTAATGATTAAAGTTATTTAACAATGAACAGAACTGTAACCCCTAAACAACATGGCAAGCAGATACTGTATGTGCAACAAGCCCAGCGCAGAATGTCAGTGAGTGCTGGCCTAACATGTTCCAAAGATAGATTTTAATGATGTATGTTTGTGTGTGTGTGGGGTGGGGGTGGGTGGGGGTGTTGTGTGCAGGGGCAGTAATGTTGCATGTGTAGGATTTTTTTGTACGAATGTAAACTGAACGTCAATTTTCCTTGAAGCTTTACATAGAAAGCATTAAAAGACATTTGGACATTTTTTAAAACGTCATATACTGCGTGCATATTGCCGAAGCTTTTTTCGACTGTTTTAATGATCATGTTTACATAACTATATTTTTACTTGCAAATCAAACTGAGAAAGTACTAGCTTACCAGAGTTGCAGTCATCTCCAGCAAACCCATCCTGGCAGACACAGAAACCCTCCTTGCAGACCCCCTTCTTGCTGCAGTTGTTGGCGCAGTACACCAATGAGCAGTCTTCTCCCACATAGCCAGGTCGGCACTGGCACGACCCGTTGATGCATAACCCCTGATCCGAGCAGTCATTGAGACACCTTCCAACCATGCAGTCTTCGCCTGTGAAGGACTCTTCGCACACGCACTCCCCGTCGATACACAAGCCACGGCCTGAGCAGTCTGAGGGGCATCGGGGCTCCGAACAGTTGTCACCTCCAAAGTCACGGTCACACATACACTCCCCTTCGATACACACGCCCTGACCGGAGCAGTCATTCGGGCAGCGGGGATCCGAGCAGTTTTTGCCAGTCCAGCCTTCCTCACAGATGCAGCCACACAGATCAAAATTGAAGCTTCCATGGCCGCTGCATCCTGGGACAAAGTCCAGCCGACCTGCAGAAAAAGGCAGACACGATGTATAAGACATGACAATACTACATTTGATTCAGTAATAAAAATGTATTGAAGGATTTGACATTTTGGGTTATATAATTTTCCTTATGTGTTGACATTTTTATCATAAAGTTCATTCACCGCACATTACCATCTCAATGCATGTGAAAAAAAAACAGTATTTACAAAACTGTATGCAATAAATAAAATATAAAGTGAAGGTTTGATTTTTTTTTTCTTGTTGACATGCTCTAACATTCTTTACTGGAGAAATATTTGTCAGAACCTTCATTTAGAGAGTTTTGTTTCTCTCTCCAGCCTCCTCAACCGAGCATATTCTCCTCTTACTGATTCTGATCATGTCTGCTGGAGAAAAATAATTTTCTCCCAATAAAGATTAAGAGTTTTCAGAGAATATTTGAAATGGGTGATGCCACTGGAACAGATACTTTAACCATAATTTATTCTGTAGCTCTGTCCACTCCAGTCCTCTCATATTATAATAGCCAGGCTATCAAAGATTCTTCCACACCCTTTCTCTACAGTGCCGCAGATAACAAAAAAAAAAAAACAGCCTCCCCTCTGGAATCAATAATCTGGTGCTGTCTGTCTCCTGTTTTTTGCCCAGTTTACTTATAACACCCATTTCTTCACATCATGTCAAAACAACCTGTTTTTAGTGTTTTTCTCCTGTGAATTTATACATCTTTGCCTCAAAGCACTTGGTGCTTTTTCAATAAATCGTTCAGAACAAAAGCTGGAGGAAAAGTGGATAACATAAGCAAAAAGTGCTTATTTATATGCTTTGTTGTTAGTGTTAGACAGAACTCACCCATGGCAGAGCCCTCGCCGCAGCATCCAGATGCACACTGAGCTCTGAGCATGGACACCTCTCTCTCCAGCATCTCTACTCTGGTTATGAGCTGCTGGATTGTGTTTATTCCTGGACAACCGCAAGCTGCTTTTGGGATGTTGATACGATGAGTAAATGTTACCTAAACGAGGAAAACAGTTGGCCTTATAACTAATTTAGCCTAAAGAAATGACATGATTATGACAAAAAAGGAGATTTTTTTTTCCATTTTTTTTGGGATAATCACCTCAAAAGGTGCTTATTTATACATCCAACAGATTTGTAGCAAAATTATCATGCATTTAGAGTCTTGTTGACAGCAGCCTGATAAATTCCCATTAGGAATTCATTTACTTTTGGCTGTGTTTTTGCTCCTAACTATATTCTGAAGGAAAAATGAGCCTATTTGGCCAATGAATGATACACTCTGATTACCAGCTACTTGCTAATCTTGTGTCAGCTGCTTGACGCTGAACAGATTCATAAAGATTTTGTCAACACTTTCCTGCTGCAAATAAAGTGTAATAGCTAGCTAAAATAATGAGTTGCAGAGAGTTAAACAGTTGTTTGACACTATCTACATACGATCTGAAAAACAGCTGGGAACACACCACACAACTTTCAAAGTCTTTACAGATTTTGAAAAGACATGGACTACATATTGCCAGACTGGTTTCAGCAGATGTTTGTATGACAAACAAACTAGGGATCACACGCTTAAACTGCACCTGATGAGGGATCGCAGGCTACTGAACGCATCAAACCTTTGTGCAAACTCTTGCAAAGGCGACAGTTTAAAGGGTAGACAAACATGGATGACAATCAGCTCACTGCTGCTGTTGCCTGCACAGCTATCTGCTCTTCTTCCTGTGTCCAACCCTCTATTTTTAATTAGCTGTTGTCAACATGTGTTTGCAGTCGGGTCGGTCATCAATTCACACTGTTTGACTGCGTTCAGATTTACCTTCAGAAATTCAAACATGTTTGATTAAGATCGAACACTTCCCTCAAACACTTGCGGATTTCACATCTTTACCCCTCACACAGTAACAGATTTTAGTGCCAACTAGCCAACTGCCAACTATGACTTTGAAAACAACATCGGACCTGAAATTTACTGTTTCTAGTCTTTGTTGATAATAATTATACTGATCAAAAATCCACCTGGCTTTCAGCATCCATTGTCTGCTCAGTGTACTCTGTTGGTCCATTTGGATCCACTGGACCCTCCACTGAAGGCCTGGATCCCAACTCAGCATGAGAATCTATAAAATGAATAGAGAGTTTATATACACAACACTCTTGCATACCTGCAATCAGAGCCATAAGTAAAGCCCCTGACAAGAGTTTTGACTGCAGTATTGATTTAATCAGAATCTTTGTTGTCACCTGATTCTGGTGATGCAGAGGAGTCCAGGTCAACTGAGCACAGAGACTCCAAGGGTACATTTATGTTGTAGACATGGTTAAAGACCAGAGGTTGCTCCCGCAGGGTCTGGTTGAGTGACGAAGCAGAGGGTGGCTGATCCCCCCCTGGGGTTTGCCTCCTCACTCTGGTGGTTCGAACCAGCTTGTTGTCGCCTGATTGAGCAGCGTGAGCGGCACCCTGGAGCGAGAGACGATATGAAACAACAAACACTGTGCGTGGTTTGGACTCAGGGGATTCGGCTTGTTTTTGTCCTTTATGTGACTGCGCATTTACAAAATGATGGAAGAAAGAGAGAGGAAAAATCCTTGGGGGACAAAGAAAAAGAAACAAGATGACAATAATTTACAACAAATGAAGAATGTTTCCAGTCGTTGCAACACTGGGAAGATGGGGTTTGCATGAGAAAAGATGGGTAATTTCTAAAAGACTGTACTGACAGTTCAGCATATTTGGTATATGTTGTCTTTTTATTATAGAACTTTGAATATTAATACTAATAAACTAACAACCTAGTTTATTAATTTCATTTGTTAATCACACCGGTTCTGCAGCATTTTAGGGATAAAAATCCATAATTCCTTGTCTTCATAAAATTCAACTGAACAGCATTAAACAAATAGATGAAAGATGCACATACAACTCAACACAATTTAGTTTATATAGCTCATCCGATGAGAAAAAGATAGAGACATCTGGCTTAGAAAATCTTGCAAGTCATTTAAAGTCTACATTTACTGACAGTCCTCCATATCACTAAGAAATCTTGGCAGGAGACAGGGCAATTTTACACAAACCTTGTGTCCTATGGAGCTGTGTAGTAGAAATACATGCAGAATGTGAAAAGGGCAGCATCTGGATGGCAACAAATGTTGCTCCAAGTCTTGTACAAATTATCTACAATTATCGGTGCCTTCAGAGTACCACTTACCCGGGCTATGAGCACTAATGCATTCCACACCATCATGCTGCTAGATTTGCAAATGTGCAATTAGAATAAGCTGGTCAGTCCCTCTCCTATTTATCTCAAAATATGCTAATAGTTTTTCACCATCATTTTATCACTTTATATCATTTTTATATGTATTCAAACTTTTGGTTTCTGTTTTTTTTTAAACTAAAATTGAATTTAGATAGCAATACATATTACCTGCTACATAATGGGTACCTCATACATATCAGATATATATTTAGTACATAACAGGCACATTCAGATACTTACCTAGTACATACCAGGCACATATCATGAAGTGAGTTGTTACCCTGTACTTACTGGGTATGTACCAAGTTGTATTATGTTTTGCTACTTGTATTTAATATTTCACCTTTATTTTGGAAACTTAATTGTAAGTCTTTGGGTATTATTATCTTGTTTATTTCATGCCTTTTTTGAAGAAGAATTAATACTCCTTGAACAAGGTTAATAAAACTATTAAACATTAAACTATTAAACATTAGTCAAACACCAACCTGTTGTGGTAAAAATAAACTTTCTTACTGTAATGACTCAGCTCATAACAGTTACATTGTACAGTTTTTGTCACAGCAAAGAACAGCATGACATAAAACCAGTCATTGTTTCTCAAACATCTGGAGTGAATTTAAAATGTGAAAACTAATTGCACATTCTGTTTAAATGGAAAGTCACAAAGAAATACAGATGAAACTACAGAAAACTGCTATACATTCAGATTTGTAACAGAAATCATCTACTTTCCAAAAAAAAAAAAAAAAACTACATAGCCCGTGAATCTGTACATTCAGTTAAAGAAAATTGTGAATGCCAAAAGCAGGTAACTGAAATTAATTGAGAAAAAAAAACATTTGAGAGTGCTACTCAGAGTTATTGTGCCTGATCAGTTTTTACCTGTAGAGTAAGAATCAAAGCCAAAGCCAGGATCCAGCTTGTTGTGGGCTCAGTGGCCCAGTAAAACTGCTTTCCCAGTGGCATGCCGGCAACAAACCACCCCACTATTGTCTGCTTACACCTGCATGGAATGACAAGAACAAAAACACAGAGGCAAAACATAATTAAGTTAGCATAAAAGACAAAACCCATGATACAATGGTCGTTGTGTGTCTGTAAAGAAACACTTTTGTACTTTGAGTACTGTGTGTGTGAGTGCAAAGTCCCACTACATAAAGCTTATCCTTTGTAAATAATAAATAAAAGCTTTTGATCTGATGTAAAATAATTGGCTTTAGAAAGGAAAAAATGAAATGAAAATTATTATTAAGCACTCGGCTACGAATCTTTGAAGGGATTTCACTGTGCAATACCAAATATTTGATTCTGTCACTTGAGAGCAATGCAGAAATATTACACAGGGCTGAGGCTGATGGATTTCAGCAGAGACATGGTTTGAATGATGCTACTGTAATCCGCTCTCTGTTCACTGGGAAAATGAGAGCAGGGAAATGGTGAAATGAAAACCCACATAGAAGAAAAAGTGAACCTTTCCGGCAAACTCACATTTAAATTTCGAGATGACAGCATAGAGTTAGATTTTAATTTTGAAATAGGCATTTTAGAATTTATAAGATTTTGTCACAACAAACATTACCTACAGAGCATGTTGTGTTGTGCAAGTATTTGGACAGATAATTGTGTTTGTGTGTTTGAATAAATTTTTCAGGATTTCCATGTATGTTTGTTTATGTGTGCTCAGGAGTTGGATAAGATGGCTTTGTGTTGTCTTTATTCAAGAATCTTTTTTTTTATCTCACCATCGCATCTGCGGCTATTGTTGCTGCACTCAGCTGGTCCCTCTTTGTCAGATGTAGATGGAAGCCTTCTTATCTCACCTCATTGACTCTGGCTTTTTATTTTTTATTTTTGGGTCATTTCAGTTAGAAATGTTGAAACATCAGTGTATTTGCACATAAATGAGAAACAGAAAGCTTCACAGTGTATAAGCCAGGCATCCTTTTAAGTAAACTCCATAAAAGAAATTAAATGTTTTCATTGGTTTTAATTAAAGTGCAATCAATGTCTCAGACTTCCTGCTAACACAAAAAGAAAATTTTGTTTAAATTCTTTTGTACTTGCAGTGCTACATGAAATTTTTGCAAGAGCAATTGAGTGTGGGCTGATGAAACGCTCACATGAACAAATTTGATACACACAGTAACCTTTAAAAGTGAGAGAAAGACAACTGCTCATAAGTTACAATCCACAACACGCTTCACTTTAGATGGTGAATGTAATGTTTTTACAGATGACTTTGGCCTCGCTGAAAATGACTCCCAACCGATGCCCTTCGCTCTCTGCTAAAGAGATGAAAAATGTCCCACTTTAAAACGTCCCCTCAAGCGTGCAGCTGCTGCTGACACAACAGTAGTCATTTAACTGGTGAATTCAAACAAAACGAGGAGCATGAAAATAATGTGGTGAGATGGACAAAGCCAACTGGAACCATCCTGTTCACAGCCATTAGTCAAGGCATCCTCTCTTCGCCCAGCTTTAGCAGATAGTGACTCTGAGGAGAGACTTTCATCACAAGGTGCTCATTTTAAGTGTTTCATTCACTTCTTGTGGTAATCATGGCAAAAAGGAGATCTAGAGATCAATTCATAGTGATTTGTTTCATACTTCAGCTAAATGTTCACTTTTCTTAACAACAATATATTTGTCCTACCTTTTTTGTCTTTAACCACCTGCTGCTGAAGGTGAAGGCAAAAATGTTTTTACTCATATGTGTGAGAATGTGTTTGTCTGTCTGTATTGTAGCCTTAAAAAATATCTCATGAGCCAGTGATAAAAACTTGCGGTAATTAAACTCTCAGAAAGTAATTATTGGATGTATATCTACAAATTAATAACTTTTCCAGTGAAGATGGCCACCACAGCTAATCAACTTTAGCAAACACAAAAATGGCTATAACTAAGTTAATATTACAGATGTTAAGCTAAACTTTGGCCTGATAATAGCAGACCATTATTCCCACACATACTCAGAGAGCTACACATTGTGTGATATATTTGATTCAGACTTTCATGGTTGGTGCCAACCAACCAATACGCCGAACATTGTTACCTCTAAATGTACATCTAAAGTCCATCTACTGATGCAGAAATGATGGATACACTTGAAAGATACAGAATTATTTTTTTCCAACTATGTTCAACAGAGTTTCTTGTTTTTCTGCATTGTTTGCATAACTAAACAGGCTGACATATTCAATATGCTGATGTTAATTTGTAAGCAATTTTATGTTTCTGGCTTCCTCGTTTGACCTGTTTTGATTTTATTGTGATTTAATGACTGCTCTAACATCTGACCAAAATGAAAATTAGGCTTTTACTAAACTTCGCTGACACACATTTATGGTGATGTTGATTAATGTACATTTCCCCTGTGGTAACAAAAAAAAAATCTGCTACTAAACGCAAAAAGAAATTGGATTTATCAGCTGTGTTCATATATTAGGCTTGACCTTACACAATTTATTTTCCATTTTTATGACATACCCCCCAAAAAAACGCTTCGCACAGCAGTGCTAAAAATTTCAAAGAGTTTCAAAGGTAAAAGTTCAGGCTTTAGATCTGGGGTCATGATGCGCACAAGCAGTAAAACAAAGTTTTCTACAGAAGTTCAACTAGGGACAAATGCTCACATTCAGACAAAAAAAATCAAGATGCTTCAGGCACAAAAATCTGGCTTTATCCATCTATTCCAAGATTCATTTAGACAAGCATATGAACCTACATTCAACAAAGTGCACTGATCCGCACAATCTCAAAGCACAGTCACATAATAGAGTTTCTACATCTAAAATATACTGTGAAAATGTTAGGTGGCATGTGTGAAAACAATAAAAAAGAAAAGATAAATAAATAAAAACACTTGAAGCAGAAATGACATTAGCCCACTGCCACAGACGGAAATTAATTCCATCTTCATGCAGACTTTCAATTTAGCCCTGATGGCAAAAGAGAAAGAAAACAACAAGAAATAGAAGTTATTTGGCTGCACATGAACGTCTTCATGTGTTTGCTTCTTCACCTTAATCAAGGCTGAATATTCTGCACACGTAGAGATGTATAAATTTAATGGCGCTGACAAGGCTGTGAAACAATGCTGTAACTTTATATATTGCTCTGTAATTTTCTGGGAAGAAATTGAATGGGTTTGCCCCCTGCAAGGTTGAAATAAAACTGCCTGTTCATTTCAGAACAAAAAGCATCAGGGAATCTATGCGGTGTCACAAAGGAAGACGTGAAATATTAAGTTAACATAAAAGAACACATTAACAAAGACCAAAAAACTGGAAAATGAATCATAAGAAATAAGGTCTTTAAAGTTTGATTTTAAAACTAATTTCATTTCGATTTTCCCTTTCTTACTTTGACTTCTTTTTCAGTGTTTTTTCTTTATTTTTGAAGTGAGCTTGACTGACTTTGTCAAAATATTTCATCTGCAGTGTTGATTTATGAGAGATGAAAAGAGGAAAAAAACTCAATTTTAATCCAATTATTTGTCACGAGGTATGTATAAATACCCTTAATTACATACAGAAGAGTCTGAAGCTAAACTGTTTAAAAAATGATTAGCATCTTGTCTCTTTTTTTTTTGATTTTGTTATCAGCACAGTGAGATGGCCATAAAAAGAAAATTATCGACGACTATGTGAAAACATGGAATTTACGGTAAAATACTGGCAGCTGTAGTTAGTTTCACAGTAAAAACTATAATGACAACTAAACTGAGCTGTGCCCTCAATAAATATTTTTACTTCTATTATGAACTCATATTTTATGGTTTATTATTTTAGTGTTACAGCCCTACAATATAGAAACTGTTCATGCGTTCATTGTTTCTTCAGTCATTTGCTGATGGAGTGTTGACCTACAGATAATAATGCATGTAATACTGTATTTCTAATAGTTTTTTGCATAAAACCAGTCAAAATGTGATAAAAAACAAACAAAAAATGCTTTTAAGTAAAGTGAGTTAACAAATTTGTGCATCGTCAAACATTCATGCCCCACCTTCAAACCAATCTAGCCTCCAAATGCAGTTTCTTTAGTTTGTTACATGTAATAAACTCTCTTTCATGATCATTTCCACAAAACATCACCTCATATTGTAGTTATTCTTTGTTTTTATTTTTACGTTCACTTGTACAAAAATTTAGAACTTCAAGAAATCAAATTGTTATGATGGCAAACTTCTGTTCCCTTTGTAAACTCTGTCCCTATTTCCAATCATCTTGAATTCAAAGCAGGACAGGCTGTAGGATGGTCTTTAAGTGTGATTGACAAGGTGCTAATTACTGGGTGTTCTCGGTTCCTGCAGGCCTCAGTCAAATCCTCCTCAGGCTCACAAAATCAGCTATGAAAAGAACAAAAATAGCGACGGATGGAGCTCCATGCTGTCGTGATGCAGTGGATGTCAACATTCTTTGACTGACCATGGATGATAAATTGTTTGGGAAAAAGAAAACCCCTAAAACAAAATAAGATGTATATTACGCATAGGATTTTGTCTTAATAACACATTAACTGATAAAACAGTAGCACTGATTTACTAAGTGTATCCCAGAAAGCAGTTCACATGTTGCTCATACCACAGCTGATTGGGATAACACATCTGCCACTGCTCAGAAAAGAAATAATTGACTGTAAACAAGGTTATGTCTCGTTTCCATAAAATCTCTGCAGAAAAGAAATGTCTGTACAGTACATTTAAAGAGCACTTTTGTATAAAGATGAACCTCCTGTACAGATTATTTGAGATCAGCTGCACCCTTTCTAGTATAATTTGCAGATCTGAAATCTGAGCAGACAGTTGAGCTCAGGGGAAATGACTTAGAAATGTAAGTGTGGCTATTTAGACAGATTTTTGGTGGCTAATTTCCACACAGGCTGTTAGCAGATTGGCTTGTAGCAGCAGGTAAACTGATGCTAAACTGACATCATGGTGGGAAGTTAGAACCAGTATTTCTTTTTAAAACGTAATGTTTTTTTGAAATTTTAGTATGCGAATCCAAACATCCAGAGCACTTAGACGTGATGAGAGGAAAAGTCTGGCAGGCAATGCAATTTCACTTGTCACTGAGATTACAGTAATTTACCAGGTTGTGGTTTGATCAAGCCAATCTAATGACTGGGTTCCGATTCAGTTTTTTATTTGTTATATTTCATTTAAATTACATGTTATCTTTAACAAAAGCTCCATAAACGCCTCATAGTATCTGCAATAATAACATCAGGTGGTGGAGTGAGCAGGACTTGCTTCCTGGTGCTTTTAGTGTAAAAGTGATCATTTCGAATCTGATTTTATGTTCACTTTATCAGGATAGTAATGCAGTTTCTAATATTGTAGTGAAAGGGATGATCCCCCATTAGATGTTACTGTTGCGTTTCTCGAATCATGACTCAGTGAGACCTTTACCTTTCATGTTTCTCCTTTATTCAGACAAATCTGCAGCTGACTGCATGGTACCAACTCCCCGAGTCTCCCATCTGACAGCTCTGCTCAAATCACACATCTGATACAGATTCAGTCAAATATTAACTTGTTGCTTCCACTTCATGATGAACATAGTCATTCACGTTGTTAACAGATTGAGTCGTGCAGTAATTTAGCAGCCACAGTCCTTTGGTCCCTGGAGCTTACAGAAATAGTTAACATGAACTTGTTAGCCTCACTGAATGACAGTATGCTGTATCAGGACCTTTCTGTAAGACTATTTTTTTTTCCCAGCTTTAAAAAAGATGACTAATTCTTATCTCACATGCAACTTTCTCCTGTTAAAAGTGTTTTTAATTAATCAAAGTCTTGGTATTTCTGAATCTTTTGATCAAACCTTGAAAATAACAACCTGTTCAATCTCGTGGAATATTGCAACATGTCTGGCTCAGAGAATGTGTTGCGGACAGTTCTCAGCTACTACCACATCAGATTTTAGCTCAGTATCTAAAAATGACTGAGTTATAACCATTTTTGTGTTTGCTAATATTGATTAGCTGTAGGTAATCTGTTGTAGATACACATACAAAGATTATTTCCTGAAGGTTTCATTAATGTCTGTTCAGTGGTACATGAGCTATTTTGGTAAACTCCAAATAGTTAATGTTAAAATTTTAAACTAAGATTTGTTGTAATCTGTTAGTGCTCAGAATGTTTTTTCTGACTGCTACTAACATGCTAAATTGTAGGTCAGTATCTGTAAAACTGACAGGGTTATAGCTATTTTTTACATATTTTTAGGACCAGTTGGCTGGTTTTCTTTTGTTTTGTGTTTTTTATGACATTTTCATTTTCCTACTAACTTCTGAAACTGTGCCATCGCTGAACATATTTTTCTGGAGATGTGTGCTCTGTTTTGGTGCTTTTTAAAAATCTTTTTAACTTCTTTTATTCAGCAGCTCTGGGGTTGCATGGGAACCAGAACAACAACCGTGTATGTCCCTGGAGAAATCAGAGACTGATATGCTGAGTTGCACAGGAAGTACAAAGTAATGAAGAAAAAAAAAATGTATTCATGAAGCAAAAAATAAAAAATAGAGGACAGGAGACATAAACTTCTTCTTTGCTCTTTTTGTCATCAATATTGTGAGATTACTTGACAACCTCCAAGCTAATGGCTATAGTGAAAAATCTAAAGAGACCTCAGAGAACGTAGCATGATGTTTAACAAAGACACATCTATGGGAATTCTTCTGGATCCTGCTCCTGTTATTAAGAGCTTTGTGCAAGCAGGGATAATTCAAATCTAGCAAGTAAAAAAGCAAAAGGAACTGTCAGTTATCTTAACAAAACATATATAAAAAAGATTGTTTTATTCAAGGTTCAACTTCTTAGACGGAGAAAAAAAGTAACACCCTTTCAAATTTCATGTTACTGAACATCTTATCCGTAGTTTTCATTTCAGCCATGACAAATATCGTTCATGACAAATTTGCAGGTGGCTACAAATAGAAGGCAGATTTCTTGTTACCACGACTGTATTACCAGCTGCTGCAAGTGATTCTCCCCTGCACCTCACCACCCACTATCAGTTCCTCGCCACGGATGAGTGAAAGGTGCCAAAACTTATGGGAATGTATTGTCCTTCCGAGCTCTTCAGCTGAGTGGATGGCAGAATTCACAATAGAGAGGGGGGACATTTCTGTTCCCATGGGTTTCCTCTCAAAAGGCACAGAGTGCATTTACACCTGACAGAGCACTTTCTGATGTGCTGCATAAACATGCTGTGCTGCTATTTTTATTATGCATACACAGACCTAATTTAATACAGAGGATAGGTGACTTGTGGAAAGTCTGACAATGAATTTATGAAAGAGAGGATATACTGTATATTGAAGAAAAGCCATAGAAAAGGCAAAAAAATACATAAATACTCTGAAAAACTTGATGCCTAAAAAAATAAAAACAGAGAAGACAGAGGCTAAAATGATTGAGTAAAATTATTTATTAAGCTAAAATAAAAAAGGAAAAAAATGAGGCAGTTTCAAGGCAGTTAAAGAAACAGCTTATTCAGCCTGCTGCATCTTAAAACAAGAGGCAGCCACTAAATTCCTCTCTTCCCACACACGCCTCATGATCTTTCTGTGTGTAGGTGTGTGCATTTGTGTGTTTTAGCAGCGAGGGGCCCACAGGAGATTCACATCCCCGTTGGATTATGGAAGGAAAACACACTGGAAAGCTTCATTAACTCTCATTCTTTGTGCGTACCGCTCTTATTCCATGGCTGCAAGAGCTTTTTTTTAAGACTGTTGCCTCCTGATTAAGTGTTTGCTGTCTGCCCAGCAGACATATGTCTCAATCTGTGTACATGCTCTTTCTCCTCTTTGTGGCCCTCTAGGGGGCTCAACAAGAACACATAAATCAGCCTTGGGAACAGTTGGCTGTCACTATCCCTTTACGGGAGTCAAGAGGAAGACCGTGAAAGTGTTCATGAGGCAATTGCCTTCGATAGTCCAGCCGCAGCGGTAGCCCCTGGTGCATCCCCAGCTGCTGAGACACTGAGATGCAGTTGCTGAGAGAGGCAACTGTGATCATGAGCAGTCAGCGCAAACCAAGGCGTCAAGAGCTGCTTCGGGTTTTAAATGCTGCAGGCTTATGTCGATCTCAGGCCTGGACCAATACCAGGGGTAACAAAAACATCCATCTGCTGATACGTTGTCTCTCCTCTGCAGCTTCACACTAAGAAAGGAGTGGGTTTTTTTCCCGTACCACCCACACTTCTGCTTCCTCAGGATTTTATTCATCTTTTTTTTCTGAAAATCACCTTTGCTCTGAGCTCGTCCCCGTCCTGTTATTTGCCGCTCTCATTTTTTATTATCCTGGAGTTGTCATTTTGGCCATCTCCTTTTTATCTTTCAGACATGATTTTCATTTTTTTCCCTTTTCCTCAAAGGATTTTCTTTATCCCTATTCCTGAAGAGGTTTTTTTGGTCACTTTGCACAGTAAATCTTTTTTCAGAGATGCTGATTTCAGACTCAAAGTCACACATCGTGAAGACAGGAAGAAGGTTTTTTTTGTTTGTTTTTTTTCCTGCCCACATCAAGTTACTGTATTTCTTTTCTTTTTTTCTTTTGTGGCAGAGGCCTTGTTATCCCCCCACTGCTTGCCCTATGGAAGTAAAGCCCTAACCTTCATTTGCACAGGTTAATGAGCAGCCACCTCAGCATGAACATAAAACCAATATCAGGCCTTTTTGCAGGGGTGATCGCTCACACAGTCTCATTCTCATCTCAAGCATTGCCTTTTTTTTCCTTCTCCATCCCTGCATCTCAGTTTCTCTCAATCTCTTTCTCCCCTTTGCACCTTGTAAATTGGACTCTGGCAACATTACGATGCTTTTCTCATTATTCCCATCACTCTGGCCAAATTGCCTTGTCTTTCAGGGCCATTGGGCTCTGTTCGTTGGCTGCTCCTGCAAGCGAGAGCTGCAATAGTCTTTTTTTTTTTCTCCTATATTTGGGTTGTTTTAGAACAATGATAGAACCAAGGGCTGGATTCAGTTCTACAACTGTTTGGCACTGATAACTACCTGCTTCACACTACACTACACTCTTCTGAACATGTAAACAAACACTCCACAGGAATAACATTCAGTTACACACATCGGATTTCAAACTGTCTGATGTTCAGGATTGTTTTCTGCTAATTATTAATAACTCCAAGGGCAGCAGATCAAAGGTGGGCCTTGAAGAAATTCTACTTAGAAGCTTATTTTGACAAATAAAATGAGATATGAACATTTATCCTCCGCAGCACCACCATGTTGAATAAAATATTTGTATACAGAATAAAAATTTCTTGTTATACTTAACTCTACATTCAGTACTATTAAAGGAAAAACAAAAATACACAGCAATCATTTTGCTATTGATCAATGCAATATTTAACCCTCTCATAGCCTTTGGGTCAAATAAACCCAAGGTCCCAAGGACTTCTCTTCAATTATGACGGTTTCAGGAAAACATGATACAGCTCCTGCCATACCTGTGATCTTCTGATCTGGCCTCATTCATACTTTTACACTTATACTAGGTGGTATAACGTTTTAATTAATGATTTTACACTTTGTACTTTTTCTAAGTAATCAGTCCCAGGTTACACAAGTTTGGCCTTTCAGAATAATTCACTGTCATGAAGTAATTCAGAAGTTCTGTGCAGATTTTTCATTACCACCAATAAAACCGGCTGCAGGTGTGGGTTATTTTCAGTCCATCTTGAATGTAAAAAACAACTTAACTTTATTGACAGCAGCCGGCCATGTGTTGTCCCATTTCTACGAATGATCAAGCACAGGTGCTACATCTGCTCCATCAATATTCACTCTTATAAAGTACTACTTCATCTAATATCAGTTGCTTGTCAGTATTTATAGTAAAAGTAATTTGAACCTTTTTTTACCTTGGCTGAGTTTTCTGAATGCAGCTAACTTATGCCATTAGACTTCAATCAGCATTCAACTTTATATGACTTGGCAATTGAACATGACAAACATATAATGTTCAAATTAGAACAATCATTTGTCTAAGAATTGTGCTTTATGTGTTGATGCAGTATGAATACAATGTTGAGTTTGTGTGGTTCTTCATTTAGGAATTTCAGTTTCCTGATGCTTTGTTGTTAAACATTTGCTTTATGTTTAAAGCAGCTTAGGTGTGTAATATTTTCACTTTTTTAAAGTCAATGCAGACACCACTTTGCATTCTGCCTTGATCTAGACTTGTCTTTCAGACAGACAGGTCTGTAAAGACTAGCAAAGAAATAGAAAGAAAGCAGAAATACATAAAAAGGATCTAGACAAGCTGTGAAAAGGGGTGTGAAAAAATATCCAAAAAAGAACTTCCTTCCTCCCAAAAAGAAAGAAAAACTAATAAAAATAAAAATGAGGTACAGAGTGAGGCAGGCAGAAAAGGCAGAAGAAAAGCTGTAAAAGGATGGTTAAAAATTTAAAGAGTGAAGGTAAATTCTTAAGTCCTTTTGAGTTCACTCAGCTATGAATTGAGAGGAATTGAAAAGCTCTTTCACTGTCTGCTGCAGCCGAATACCCACTGCTCTTCTATTCTGCGCTGATACAATGCATGGCTTTTAGCAAATTCATTTTATATTTCAGAGCTGCCTGCTGGTCGTTTCAGAAGGACAAAAAAATAAATAAAGGCTAAAAGGTAAAAAAAGTAAAAATGTTAGATGGTGCCAGTAAACTCAACCAAAGTCCAAGTTCAAACTCCTGAACTCTTTTTTTGTTGCTGCTTAGCTTAGTTTTTCATTCTTTTTTAAATGTACTAGGTGGATTACACACATTAGTGTTCAAAAGACTGAAGCAAATCCTGACTTATTTATAGTTCGCAAGGAAAATGGGAGAAAAGTGCAGCTATTTATTAAAGCATGGACACTAAAATGGAAATACAAGACATAATTTCAACTGAGTTAGTTTTTATGTCAATATTTGGTATGACCACCTTTTTTTTTTAGTTTGTTTTAAGGTAGTTTTGAATAGTTCTCCTTGAAAGTCCCTCTAAAGTCCTCCTTTGAATATTGATTTATTTTTATCTGGTTTCTGTCGAGATGGTTTCTCAGTTGATGGATTACCCTGAAGTAGATTTTGGTGGATATGTTCTTATTTCTTTAGAGCATTTTTATACTGTTAATTTGCCAATAAATACTCTAGATGCTTGGGGAAATAAAAGTTCCTCAATTGAACCAGTTTTCCACAAAACAGTCACAGAGGTCAAACTGCTCAACATGATTACAAAGATGATTATATTTTTACCATTTCATTGATAAATGTCATCGAAAGTCAACTTACTGCTATAAAAAATTTCCTGCTTACAAACAGTATTGGTTTGGGCAATTTGTAAGTTCAAAAAGGAATTGATATAAAAAAATGCAGAAAGAAACTATTAATCAAAATGACTTTGAAAATTACAAGACCGTTCGGCTTTCATGGTTTGCTGGAGACTCCACAGTACTGTATTTATAAAGGTTTAGACAGTATTACTCATCTTTTTATTGTATCCTCTCTGTATAAAACCTGCATTTATATTATCAAACAGCCCGTCGATACCTGTGTTCTGAGTCTGTTTATAGATCTCTGCCTTGATTTCCTCTCCACATTCATTTCTCTTCCAACATCATTTTGATTCGCCATGACCTTAAACAAAAAAAAAAAACTTCAAAAACCTCTTGTCTGTCACCTCGCAAGCTCCGGTCTGCTGGTCCCTCTCTCTTTCTTCCTCATGAGCCTCTCCTTTCATCTTCCTCTTTCAAAGGCCTTTGTCTCTTTTGGAGACTGAAATGACAACACTCTCTCCTGTACCTTTCACATACAATAAATAGGGGAGAAAAAAAAAAAACTCCAACATAATCCTGCTTCCACCTGTGCTATCTGTTGTCTGTCTCTTTCTCTTGCTTCTGTGCTTTTCAGAAGACTGAAATGACACATAAATGCAATAACAAACAAATACCATAAGCTGTGCAGGGATGATAAAGAAACTACAAGGGATCAAAACGATTGACATGTTCTTGTGTTGCAGCTGTCTTTTCGATGAGAAAGCTGTGAGGGAAGAAGTGCTTCCAGGGCTCAGAAGGGATTGTATTCAATTACCAAATAAATAGCTCGATGGTAGAGAACTAAAATACACGGCTACTTTAAAGCTCAACGGTGGTATGTTTCCTTATTATGACCACTGAGTCATATCTCCCGTGACTCTATCCCAATTTAATAAAACTTGTTTCTAAAGCTATTGTTCACTTTGAAAAGAAGAAAAGAACAACATGTTGTTGTGATCAATAATAGTTATGATTCATGCTCAAAAAGGGTTATTCTTTTGGACTGAATTTATCATATTTTTTGATATATTCCATCAGCCATGTGCAATCTTCATGCCTATTGTATGCCTTATCTTTAGTTTGCCTTTTTCATGTTTACCAATGAGTGTACAGAGGAAAGCTAAAACAAAAAGGGGATATTTTTGTAAAAACCAAATGGAAAAATGTCCTTAGGAATATATTGCTAAACATTTTTCAGTGGAAAGGAAAAATGGTCAGTGGAACTAATTGTAGAAAATGCCAATTTAATAATTTATCATCCAATAATTTATTGAACTATGCTGATAAAAAGAGTTTAATCTACAAGCAAATGACAAAAAACATTTAGGAAACTGCAAATATAAAATGGACTGTCATTTCTCATTGTGAGGAGGTTGGAATCTGCAGTTTCATTTGATCTGACTACCCATTTTTAATATTTAGTTGAGACAGAAAGGGATAAATTTATTAGATGAAGACCTCAATCTGAGGTTCTGGTTGAGTTAAACTACTAACTAAAAGTCAACTGACTTGTAAATGTTTTAATTCCAATCAGAAGAGGACAGATTAGTCAGCCTTTTTTATAGGTAATGATTTTAGAAGCACTGATTTTTTAAAGAAAATGTTGAATTTACATTTACACCATTCATGAACTAAAATCACAGTTGGATTTTTTTTAAGGTGGATTTGTCCTGTACTTGTCAAAGAGCTCATACAAAAGCTGGCCTTTGCATGACTTAGCTGAGTATAAAATGAGAGTCGGAAATTTTATTCTTTACCTTTGAGGCATGTCTTGGACTGGTGCCTGGCTTCATCAGAGCTTGAAAGCTCTTATGAGCCGAAGCACAGGTTCAGATCCTGAGGCAGCCACTGCTTTTTTTAGTTCAGTCTAGACAATTGACAAAAGATTATCAAGTTGTTTAGTTTTGGTTTTTTTGTCGTTGTTTTTTATTTTTCATTAAGGACATGAAAGACAATCGGAACAATCTGTTTGATGTGATCAAACTGAATCCTTCAGAAAAAAATACTTAATTTATGCAGATTTCAGGTTAGTTTAGACAATGAGCTGAACATTGTTTTTCAAGAACAGGCTGTACTATTCTCAAAACAAATATTTTTAATAACGTGTTATTGGAAAATGTTTTTGGAAGAAAGCCTATCAAGATACCAGGTGTTGAATGAGCTCAGAAATATAAAAAAAAGTCAAACTAAATAACTAAATAAACAAGCAAATAAAACTCTAGCACAGGAAAATGTGAGGTCAGATTGAATGGCGTCTCTTTGCTCCATCTCTGCAGCAGGACTTCTGATTGTGATGTTATATCAGTCCCAGGAATAGCCCGGTGTAGAGAACATACAAAAGGTCCACTTCGTTAGCAGAGAGCCTGCCACAGTGACGGACTACTCCGACTGTTTTCAGCTGCAGAGTTGTAACAGAGAAAAAGCAGAAATAGAATAGAATTTCAACACTAAGAGTGCGGCTATAAATAAAATGCAGAATTTTTTGGAACAAACGTTGCTTCCAAGCGCTCTCCCTCTTGGCTTGGCATTGTGATGCCATGAAGAATAAACTGTTGTGCAGTATTGTGTAGAAAGACAGAAAAGGGAGAAACGTTAAAGACAGGATGTAAAATTCATCTGATTCCAAATATGTCTCAAGGAAACATCACTAAAATCTCAATTCACAAGACAGAAACAATGAAATTTAGATGGAAGTAAAAATAATTTGAGATTCTAAGTCTTAAAAATAGCTTTTTTGCAATAATTTGGCTCTCCAAATTGTTGAATTTTATGTCACTATGTGTGTTGTGTAGCTTACTGTTTTTTCTTTGTGTTATAGAGAACTCACACAATAATTGCACATCGCAGCACCAGTAGCTGTTTGATTCACTCTTTGTACCAGTGCAGCATCTGAAGACAATGTTTGAGTGTGACACAGACACAAACTCCACTGCATATACTAAAAGCAAATCAATCTTCACACTGGATTCCTCAGCCCTGTAAAGCAGTACAGACCTCTGATCAGAAGCTCCCCTGTTGATTTTTATTAGAGAGAAGCTCAGCTTAGAAGCGGGAGTTGCGTGTCTCTTTTCTGCTGGTGTAGATGTCCACTGTCCCCTAGTGCTGCTGCAATAATCAGGACTGACACGGGCACACAGACTATAATCCCCATCGATTAGAAACCTGAGATCAAAGGCTTCCAGGGCCGTCACTCTCACCTCTTGTCTCCATTCTACTCAAACTTGTTTCTTTCTCTGCCCGACCTCTCTTCAGCTGTTTTGACTCAGTTTTTGTCTATGTTTTTCTTGTGCTCTGCTTTTTTCCTGCTGTTTGCCTTCTCATCATATGTGTTATTACATGCAGCTTAACTCAATCCGGACACCTCAGTCAGAACAAACTGGCTAATTATAATTTTCTTCTGCATGCTTCACCACATGGTGATTCCCTGCCTGACTCATTGTTGGCATGTCTGTCACTTTACCTGCATTTTCAGACAACAAGCAAGAAACAAACACACTGAAACATTCAGCTGAAAAGAAGTTGCCTTTATAGATTATTTGACGGATGGTTGGAGGAATCTACTAAATAATGTGTTTGCAACTCATGCAATATGGAGAAGAATTTTTTTTTTTATCATGTTATGATAACAATTTCAGTGCAGCCATGTTCTGACTGAGCAACCAGTCCATGTTTCAGCACCGTTATTACATTTGGCCATGGGGAATTAATGGATTCAGAATCACAGCTGGTGATGTTGGTGGATTGTTGTTTGTTGTTTAATGACTGCAGGAGTAATAAAACAGTTTAATCAGTGGAAAGGGTGGCTATAAATCAACAACTATTTGCCTTTCTCTTCTTCCTCTTTCCTCATCTTAATCTTCAACAAAATGTCTTCTCTTTGACAGTATTGCTAATCCAGTTAACTCCACAAGCTGTTCAGGTTGAACGTGTCTAAAATAAATATATAAACATTTAGGCTCGAACCATCGACAAAATAAGACATCCGAGTTTCTGACAAAAGAGTAAGTTGTCTGGATACATACACTTCAGATAAAATACACATATGATGGTTAACTGCAGTTAAATTCTTCACATTAGTGTTAATATTGTGAAGCTATAAGACCAGCAATGCTTAGATAAAAGGGACCCTTATGTTTGAAAACAAAGATGTTCCCTTTAAATCACATAAAACAAATGTGATAGTAAATTGCTGCAAGGTGTTCAATTGTTCTTGTTTTTTTACATGCAACAAAAACCAAAGAACTCCAGTTACACAGAACTGATTAATATGAGCACAGCAATGCCATTTGTCCAGTAAGTCTATAAAATAAACACAGACTACAAATCACAAGCACACCATCCTAATCCTGTTAATATAGCTAAACGATTTATTTTCATTATCTACAAAAATGAAAAAAACTGTGAAGTTGTGTGAATAGAGACTCATCCTCAGGACACTTGCTACACTCCCAATAATCACTGCACAAAATTGAAATCTGTGTGAATTATCTCCCTTGTCCAGTGTTTAATCACAACAGGTTTTTTGTACCTATTTTGTCAGATCCCACAGCTGAAAATTTAATCAAGTGATGAGGATAGCCAAGCTGTTTATCCCACGTGTAATTAGGCAGAGCGGTGAATCACACTCCCAAATCAGAGGCAGCGTTTGAAACTTACTTATCAATGCTTAGTGGCAAGGCTTTCTACAAGAAGTATCATCCATTAAATTAAACAAGGACAGACATTCCTGCAATTTATCAAAGTAAAAGAAGCAAACGTTTCAGACAAGCACCTCTGTCCAACACAAGTGCCCCAGTTTTTAACAAGTGAATAAACTCCAGGGTCTATATTGAAAAGACTGCTCAGCTTTTATACTAAAAGAAAGAAAACTCACAAAACACGTCTGAAACTCTCCATGTATAAAAAACTATGCAGGTGTGATCCTGTGCACTTTTCAAAATATAATTATCAGAAAACAAGAAATCAAGCACAAAAACACACACATAGGTCTTCAGCCATGCTCTGACTTTCTTTTTTGGTCCAAACAACAATGACAAGAAAGAGGAGAAACTTCACAGAAATAGAGAGAGATCACAGTGCTGCTCAAGGTGAAAGTCTGAGAGAGTGTTTGATTTGGCGATTTATCCTCTGGGATCAGTAACAAACGAACAAGGATGTAGAAACAAGACTGTCGTGGTTGATTTTATTGCCGCAAGCTCTGACAAACACACAAGCACCAAAAACTACAAACGAATGGATGATTTCAACACTTTTATCATGCACTCGTCAGCAGCATTCTGCTTAGCTTTTTAAATTATAATAATATAATCATTTGAAATTAAAATAAGTGAAAGGTGTTATTTGGCTCCGACAGATCACAACTACAGAAACTCATTAGATAAAAAAAGAGAAAAGAACCGCCTGTGCTCTGATTATTAAAATGGAAATGCTGTAATACTTACAAAAAGGTTTTGAATAAATTGTCAAACAAACTGTAAAGTATGTTTTTTGATAGTCACAACACAATAACAGGAGTTTAAAGATTAATTCTGAGAAAAGAAAGTGCCTTGTAAGTGCAGGTAGCTGACAGAGTCTGGAAAGTTCAAGGGACCTCTGTACAACTTTGCAAGACTTTTTGGCTGCATCTACACATTTTCTCTCTTATAAAAGAAGTATAAAATATACCATACTGGATTATGTGAACAGATAACACATGATTTTTTCTAGTTTTTGTTTACGTGTTTTCACATATATAAAGTTCCAAAGTTCTTTTTTTTCTGATGAGTCTTTTCCAAATCAGCATTGATTTTGTTGTTTTTTTTTTACTTGTAAGGTAGGTAAAAACTACTTGTAAGTAGGTTTAAAGCAGCACTGGATCAATGATGATGTGTAGAACTTGTTCTTTTCACATTTCTAGGTCACTTACCAAACAAACAATATGTACTGTGTGTGTTTGTGTGTGTTTGTGTGTGTATGTGTGCGAATGACTAGCATGTGATAGTTAACTGACAATCCATTTGTGTTCCCATTAGAGAGCCAGTTATGGTGATGAATAGATACATGGAAATTAGTGCAAGATGAGGGTTAATTGTCTGATTAGATGTGCTTCAGGTTGATGGATGCACAATAAGCCAATGCACATGGAGCAATCATTAAGTAATATTAGACTATTAAATTGAACATAACACTGTAGCCAGAGGGGAAATATGGATGTCCCTTAATGTGTTCCAGCATGTAGGTGTGTGCTTATGCTTGTGTGTGTGTATGCACAGTACCTTTTCTGCAAGGACTTTGTTCTCTCGTGCCCAGGTTCTCTCTGTGACTGCACCTGCCCAGACGACAGGAAATTTGGATTTACAGTCATTTACATTACAATAATTATACGTATGAACTGCTGTCTGCCAGACTTAAAAGTAGAGCACTCTAGAAATAATTTGAAATTCAAATTGCTTGGAGGTAGAGTCACAAAGCCTCTAGCACCTCCCACACACTATAAACTGAGAAGCGCACAAAACACAGGTAAATTCATAGTCTGAGCCTTTTCTGTTTCTTTAAGATTGGCAGTGCTTATATAGTAAATTAGCTGTATAAATCAGCATTTTTATTCACAGCACAAACAAGCTCTGCCTCCATTGGCCCCCCATCTTAAAATGACAAATATACACAGGTATATAAAAACAACAAAAAAGGGGGGAAAAAAACTCACACATTGCAGAGAGGTTTACAGAAGTGTATGCATGTAAACATTTCCCTGCTGAGATAGAAAAAGAGCACATGGAGGCTTCTCTTTCAACAAAGAAAATGGGAAAAGTGCTCATTTGTTTTCTTCATCTGGTGTGCTGCTGGGGATTTTTGTTGTAACACACCTCCTGAGGCACACTCGCTCAAATACACAAACTTGCACCCACGCAAACACAAAACCAAGCCCCGTCTGCTTTTACCAGAGTCTCTCTCAGCCACCCTCTTGTAAGAAATGACATGCTTTGTTGGCCGGGATGACTTCAGCTCAAAGGAATTGTTAATTTTGTAAAAACTGTGACATTGTCACTTGGCTTACTTCCAACAAAGACAATAAATTAAATCAACAAAAAAAGTCGGTCTGCATTTGGCTTTTTAAACATACAAAACGTGATAGATGCAAAACCATCTTGCAGTTTCAAAATGCTTACATAGTTGTTTATCATAGTGTATTTATTACACATCAGCTACTTCATTCGCAGCATAAAGTCTATGATTACCTGCACCCTCATTCAAACTCATCAGACTCCTGTAAACTGTTTCTGCAGACAAACTGCTGCATAACAAACTGGAAGCACAAAATTGACAAGAGTCATTCAGGAAGGCTGATGACTGAAAGCATTTATTTTGAAACTCAGTGAATAAGAATTTAATAATCTTTCTGTTTTTTGCTCTCCACCTCAATCAACTTTTGAGAAAAAATATTTAATATCACAGTTTATTTTCTGTTTCTCATTTGGTGAAAGGCAGGGAAGAAAGATCAACTTTATTACAGATTTTCCTAAACAACAGTCTGCTGCTGGGCACTTCTCAAAAGAGTGAGAGAAGCGAAAGAGGAAAGTATATTAAATACATTAATATGAAATAAAGATGCGATACAAAAAACAGAAAAATGTTGTGATCACATTGTAATGTGGAAAGTAAATGCAAATTGCATGTTCAGTGAAATCTCCCTACTTACAGAGCAAGTAAGGCCATGAGAAAAACAAATTACTTATGAAGGTGGGAAACAATGAAACGGAAGCATTTAAACAAGTTGGAATAATGTGTCATTACCTGCTGAGACCAGCCTGGTGTCACACATAGGGCATAAAAGCTACATTTGCAGCCAATATCACCGAAATTACTAGGCAGCAGTCTGACGTCCAAGCTGCATTGTAAGTAACAAAGTTATGACAAAAATAATACTGTTAACAAGAGATAACTAACAATTTTATTTAAAATGTTGCTATTTTAAATATGTGTCCAACATAAAGAAGTACTAATTACTGTACGCTGACTATATCAATTTTACAGATGTTGAGCTCAATTTTGGAGTAGCTGAGAATCCTCCCCAAACCCCTACTCTGAGTGTTTTTTTCCTTAATACAGAACTTTGATCTCAGACTGCAGGTTTGCTTGTGGTTTTTAAAGTTTCTAGAAGTAAAAGGCAGAACTCTCATTTATCAAACTTGTCTCTTGTCTGGGATAGAGATACCCTGTCTACTTTTACGACTGGCTTTAAAACTTTATTCTCTGATAAAGCTTATTGTTGGGAGCCATCCTTTAGCTATGCTATCCTATGCTCTTAGTCTGCTGGAGGACAAACATGCTCACCACCTTTTGTTACTCTGCTGTCTTTACTCTCTTACTCTCATTTATGTATTTGCAAGTATTGCTGCCATTAACTCGATGTTGTCTCTTTGTTTTTCTTTCTGCATAAACTTCGCCTGTCCCAATACTTCTGTGTTTGCCTGTGTCTTCTCAACACCTAGCTGATTCAGGCAGATGGCCACACATCTTGGTTCTGCTGAAGGTTTCCTCCTGTTAAAAGGGTGTCATTTCTCTCCACTGTCGCCCACTGACCTGTTCTTGTATGGGGGACTGCATCAAAGTGAAGAATCAACACAGTCTGCTGGTTTCTTTAGGCAAGTTATTTATACTAACTGGAATTTTACAATCTATTTTATATTTTTGTATTGTATAATAAATGGTTTAAACTGAACTAATTGTAACTGGATTTAAATTAGTTTTAAACCAAACTGTATCTAATTTTCTTGAAATGCACCTGTTTGCTGTTTGTGGCCTAAAATGGCTTTTGTTAGGAATCGGCTCCATATAAACAAACTGAAATATGACAGAGGATTGTTAGAACTTGTACTCAACAAGCTTATTGTCCTGGCAACTTGGAAATGTACTTACAATATTATGAAGTGTACCTCATTAAAAATACATTTACAAATGTAGATGTGCTGGTAAGTGTTTCACAAAGCCACATTATTCAATAAAGTACTAATATTAAAACAGAAAATTAAGAATCAAATGCATTACCACGCACACATTAACAGATATTTTCTGTTTGCCGTCCTACTGTGAGAGTACAAAGTTACAGATGGTACAGTTCCTTTGACTCCTTTTGTAGGTGTGAGAGTAGCACCGAGGGATGCTTTTGAATGTAAATCTTATCATGCTACCGCTGTTTACTTGCTGGGCCAGCAGCCACTGAAAAACGCTGTTATCGCAAAAAAGAAAAAAAAAAGAAAAAAGATGCATAAATAAAAACACAATGGAAATGAATGCACATATTAGAAAAAAAATCTTTTCCTGTGACTTGAACCCAACTAAGCAAGTTGGAAATAGGAAGTTGAGAAGAACGCAGTACTGAGTGGGAAATACTGATGTTTTGAGGCAAAAATAGGAGCAGAAACTATGGTTACTTCATACAACATCTGTGGGGGAGTAAATCAAATCAAATCTGTTGGTGTTTGCCAACTTTTTTTATCTCCCATATGTTCTTATTTTATATCCATTCTTGTAAGCTGTGGGTTTAAAAAAAGAAAAGAAAAAACCAAGAGTTGACAATAAACACACTCTCTCGAATGGCATCTGGCAAGAATCCTGAACCGAGTTAATTTTCACATTTACTGAATGTGATCATGATTTGATTCAAAATGCATTCCTTTAATCAAAATTTTAATTAAAAGATTTGATTGATTTTATTCTTACTATGTGAGAAATAAAGGGTAGCAGCCTTTTTCCAAAACAATCACTGCATTTGCTATTTATCATGTGGCTTCTTTTTAAATAATAATGACTAAGTTTGCTACTTTTATATTCTGTAAAAAGTTTAAATAAGTAAATAAAGTGATTGTTATTTTGACATGTATGAATAATGTATGATTTATCCATAGTGTTTTAAATTGCAAAAAAATAAAGAAAGAAAATGTTTAATTATTTACTTATTTGCACTAACTGAAGCGCAATCCAATATTCCAAAAGGTTTGGAGCTTCATATCCTTCATATCAGGTTGAATATTTACCCGCACTACTTGCACTAGTTAAAAATTATATATATACTTTACCCTTTTTAGTGAATCCAAGGTAAGATAAATATGTACAAGCATCATTGTGTACACAGAATAAATTTTATTTAACAAATTAATTTCAAAAGTTTGTGGGCAAATATTTGAGTGGAGGCGGTAAGTTCACCAATTCCCTGGTATCATAAAAACATGTCTGCTTAAGTATTAACCAATAAATCTTTGCAATATTTTCTGTGCTTTATTGAAAGGAAGATTAAACAAAAATATATACTTTTCAGGGATTCCTTGTGGTCACCAAAGTATAGAACAGAAAACTGAATGTATGATACCGTCTGCAGTCCTAAATCTCAACATACCAAAGCCACTCGAGCCACTACATAAATCATATTGGCTTATTGAATTGAAAAAGTATGAAATATCTTGGATGATAGATAGTTGGTATTTAGGCAAGATGGCACACAGCCACGAGTGAATTCTCCTGTGTGTGTGTGTGTGTGAGAGAGAGAGAGAGAGAGAGAGAGAGAGTGAGAGAGAGTAGAAAAAGAAACAAGCAAAAATTGTGAAACAGATTGAAAGACATTCCCTCTCCGTTGGTCTCTCAAACACAAAGACATGCACACTTTACTACATTGTGTTTGAACCCTATAGGAATCTCAGCATTGTTTTATTTTATTTTATTTTTTTTACCAGTGGACGATTCCATTTCCGTTTGTTGATGCAGCAGATGGATTCCCTCCCACCAACCATTCATCAACTGCCACACTAAAACCTGCCTTTGCCCCTTTTATACCAATGAAAAATTGGTTCTAGACCATCTTTTCCCACCAGAACATAAAAGTCGTTTAGCGTGTCATCAAACGGGTTCCATCGCTTGGAGAAGCGAAGCAGGAAAAAAAAAAGTTTTTGTTTTTATTATTATGAGTTTCACAGCACAAAACCAGAGACTACAAGTGCAAGTAGAAAGTTGCTGTAATCCTGAGTAGAAAGGTGTAAAAACATAGACTAAAGAAGAAAAATCTAAAGTTGATTTTAGTCCAAGTTATAGGTGGAACTCGATATGCTGCATTACAAAAAGATAATATATTATCAAACAGCTAACTTGTTTAACTTGAGGAAGATTTTCTCTCCTAAATCAAACTCCCCACAGTGAGATTTGTTTCTTTTTTTTTTACCTCTTATTGCAGTCAAAATAAGATTTATGTCAGCGTCCACTAACATGTTGATTAAGTCCAGCCAGAACAGATTGCCAGTTTAGAGGCCCCTTCAATAATGCAGATAGGAGAGATAATGTAATTCCTAGCATGATGCATTTGATGGCCATTTCTCATCTGAAGAGGCTGATGGGCTGCTGGCTGTGGGCTCAGTTGCAGCAGCTGCTCTGTCTGGTTCTGACAGGTGAAGCTGTGCTTGGATCCAGATGCTGTTTGCAGAGCTGTTGTTTAATCTCTGCTGTTTTGTGTAAGTCCAGTGGTTGCTATTTGAACCTGCAATGGTTTTATAACAAAAGGTGTTATCAAAACACCACACGGGGTCAGGAACATACGGGTTCAACATAACACTCCAACCGGCAGAACAACCACCGTACACACAGACACGTACAAATGCTGTAGATGTTTTTGCCTTTGCCTTCATCTCATCAGCAATCGAAGCACAACCATAGCTTCTGTCATACAAATACAACTATAAAGTGGAGGTGGAGTTGTTGGCATATTAATAAAACTTAATCAGAATTGTTGTCTTATGTTGAAACATATTTTCAGTAAGTCTCTTTGTTGTTGCTCTGCCAGTAATGCAGAACCAAAAGCCATTAATAAAGCCCAAAGGTCAGTAAAGAAAGAGTCTACCTACCACTGTTTAATGGAAGCAGCAATTTATTGCAGTTTTCTCTGGTAAAATTTTACAAATCTACAACATGTCTAGTCAGCACAGCAGAAGTGGAAAAGCCTTGCTGATGTGATTCTCAACTTTCTATCAGTGTTGGTCTGTATCCAAAATGACTCCATCTAGTGAAACCAGGGATCCCCTGGAATGGATCCAAAAACAACCAAAAAAAACATTAAAAAAAGAAAGGTGTGAAGATCTGTTTCGTCTATTCCTTCACTTTACCTGCATCAACTGGTAATCAGTTGTATTTTTATAGGTTTAACATGGATTCACCTAACCTGCAGTATCTCTGTGCACATCTGTCTTTGTAGTAGAAGCGCACACACCACTCGTCCATATTTAAAGATGAACCTTGTCAGAGCAGAATGCAGAGGTTAGAGCAGCGGGTCGGGCTGCGGATATTCTCAAGGATGACTGTGATCGAGAAAAGAGCGTGAGAGATGGGAACAAAGCAGCTCTCCATCGCTCGGTATTGAATTTTACTACAGTGAGAACATTAGAACTAATGCAGACACGAGGGGATACAAGCCTGAGAGTTTCTTTGGATTTAATGTGGAGAAAAAAAATATCACAGGTCTTTTGAAGTGTTCTGTTGGAAGACTGGATTAACTAAAGACTCTAAAAGGAAAGCAATCATTATATTTTCTAACATTAATGACAATTAGAGAATTTATATTTAGAGGCTAAGGGGTGACTAACAGTAAAGAAAAGCAAAATAAGATAGGAGGGAAACTAACACTTTTAAAGTTTGCTGAAAGATAATCAAACCCAGATCTACAAACAGGGCCCTCTGTATAGTGAGCAAGTACAAACATAGAAACTATGACATGACATTACTAAATTAGATTCATCCATCTCTTTTCTAAAGCAACCAGTAGACAGAAAAGATGTCTGAACACATCAGCCTGTAGCCCTAAAGTTCAACGCTTGACTAATTTGCTCTTTTAACTTCCTAAAGCTCCTGCACTTATTATTCTGAAGGTATCTGTTTTGTTTTTATGTTAAGCAACCAAAACATAACCCAGACACAGAAAATTGACATATAAATGCAAGAAAACGCTTAACTTAGAAACCATGCATATGAGATAAGAATGATGTCAAATCCAACAAAGAAGACATTTTAAATATGTCTTAAAACAAAATATTCAGCAACACTTCATGTGAAATCATGTGATTAAAACAGGAGTTGATGAGGTTTTCAATGAAATCTTGATTCATGAGCACTAGGGATCTCAGGGAATCTTAAAGTTAAATTTCAGCCTTCAGTTTCACCTAATGCTTTATTCCCAGCTACAAACAGACTGGAAGTGTCTGCCAGGGTGTAAAAAGCTTTAGTTCTGGGCAAAAAAATAAAAGAAAACATGCATTACACACACACAAAAATAAAAAATAAAAATAATTTTTTTTTGTTATTATTTGTGTTGTTACTTGTCTAAGCAACTTTTAAACCCATAAATTGACCAAACTTATTAGCAGCTGAGATTTGTACTTGGGCTTACATTTCCACTGTCCAAAGACTAAAATGATGCAGTTATTTCTGTAGTTTAGATGCTGTCAAGGAAGTGATTCATTTGTTTTTGATGTTTAAGCACATTTTGACATTTTTGAATTAGTTCTGCAACATAACTTCAAATCTATTTAAAAAAAGGCCAATCCCTAATTGATTGCATGGTTCCAAAGAAAGAAAGATGTGTGTTTTATTGTGCGAGTGCTGCATCTGAGCTAAATCCTTTTTCTTATGAGTAATAGACTTCCTAATAATCTCAAAAGATAGCTCTGACTGCCAATAAGCAAATCTGCCTTTTCACGAAGGACAGGGAGCTTTGATAAAAGTTTTTCTATTACCTTAGTCATTGAAGCAAAACCAGTGAATCAACTCTGCGTGTGTTACTGATTCCTGGAAACCTTGTCAGATGTTTAACAACCATCTGCTTGAATACAGATTTCTGTATTTTAGCATTTAAATCAATGAGGAATTTAACTAGATATGTTTAAAACAGCAGTGCAAAGCAAATGTGTGTGATTTCTCCAGAGTTGTAAATATAAATGTTAAAGTAGTATATTAAATGGTGCTTCATATATTAGTAGTGTTATTTAGTTATATCATGGATTTGTGACAGGGTAAAATAATAACTATGACATGATTTGAGAACTATATTATTTTTATAATTATGGTTAAAAGGCTGTAGAGATGCACAGATTACTGATTTCCTTTAATAATACCAATTTCTGATTTTTGTAAAGCTATGACCTGCCAAAATTTCTTTTTGACATGTAATTAATAGCCTACATTTTATTTCAAATTATTTGTTGAAAGAAATTTCTGACTGTATGTTTGTAAAAAAATGCATAAATTAGCTGATTTGAAAATCATCTGATTCCAGTCACTGATCGAATGGCTGGTGCAGCTTTAGTTTTAATTTTGTTGGAAGCCGATATGTTTTTGAAATACAGTAGCAGATAGTTTTAGTTGACTAATGTTCTTTTGTCTTTGTGTTCATTTTTTTCAAAAGTCTTTGCAAGTTTTTTTTATGTTACTTGTTGAATAAATACATATTTGATAAACTGCTGTGTTGTGTGAACTACCTGTGTATTTTTATATTCATAGTTTTTACAGTATTGTTTTTAATACACTTAATAATGGATAGGTTTAACTTGCTGCACCACTGCAGCATGAATGCTCCGCATTATGTGGGACACAGAATTTACTGATACAGCCTTAAGTGTGTTAGTCACATCATAGTCACGACAAGACCTCTATTTTGAGTTCAGCTGCTGAAAAAATAGCAAACCCTTTTAGTTTGTAGTTGCTACCAGCCTGACCTACTTCAACTATTTATGCAAAAAAAAAATCAACATAAAGATTTAGCAGTGAACTGAAATCCAAATAATTATGTCTGTGTGTGTGCATGTGTTTGTTTGTCTGTAGCATGAGCCAGATAATTAATGAGCCACTGGATAATTTTTACTAAAACTTGCAGACGGGTGTACATCTACAAACTGGTAACTTTTGGAGTTAATCTAATTTAAAAAGGGCACCACAGCAAAGCAACTGCAGCAAACATGAACATGGTAATAACTCAGCAAACTTTAACTTTTACAGATATCTGGCTAAAACATGGTGTGGTAGTAACTGTGGCAACAAAAAAGGGCTATAACTTACTCAGATAATGTGCTAATGTTTATGTAGTAGTAGCTGGAACTCATCATTAACATCTACTCTGAGCGCAAAAACATATTGCAAGATCTCACGATTTCAAAGGAGATAAAGTTATTTACAAGGTTTTACAAAAACAGCTTTAACACCAGTCATTTTTTATCATAAAATTTTCTTAGTTACTGGATATAAAAGGCACAGAGTGATACGCATTCCTTCAAGAAATTATCATGCCTTTAATTCCAGCTGATTTTGTGAAAACAACAAATAGGTCAGTCTTTGTCTCCTCTGTCAGGTATGTTATTTACCTCTCTTTGAGTTACTTTCAAATGTTACCTTTCACATTACTGCCAGCTTATACCAGTGATATCTGTTTATCAGAGATCAAGGTTGTTGCTAGATTCATTGTGTAGTTTAGTTATGACACTAAACTTCCCTTTAGTTGCCTCTGTTAAATGAACAAGCCATACACACACACATGCCTCTGCACACACACAGACAGAATGACAGATAGCTTGGAGAACATAAGTTGATACAAGATAATTTGTTATTTTGAGTCTATTGATCTGCATGTTACACAACAAAACAAGTCTCTTACAGAAGCATCCCTACAGCAATCAGCTTCAGCACACTTTCTCAGTCTTTCCATTCTAATGATGTGTTCAATAAGTCTTCTAAGAGGCTGAATACACTAAAACAGACTGTCATTATCTAGGACAGGAAAAAAAAAAAAGCACGATAAATAACATGACAAGAACACCATTGTCAGATGACATTGTTTTATGTGTGAGGTTCCGGACACAAAGGCCATAGAAGCACAGTTCTCTCCAGAACATCATTCATCATCCACACATGCAGGAAAAAAAATAACATTTATTCTATTTTTAGGGAGATGTTCCTTCACTGTGGTTACACTATGTGAAGTCTTACTCCAGGAAGAAGTCCAGCACACACATAAGGTGGCAAATTATCCAGTCAGTGGGGAATGGCATGAAAGTCATTCTCACCAGGGGCTGTTTTCCAAGTAGTATAACTACTGAGCTGCCTGCTCAACTAGGACAAATGGTTTTCTCCTACTCAGTTCACTACGGTAACCTAGACTAATTAGCTAAGCATCCCCAGCTGAGGGCTTTGGATGCCGAAATGTTTCCCTTGACCACTAAAGTATTGTCTGCATCCAGCAGTGTGAGTCACTACATCAGTCTGCAAGTTCTGAACATATATTGCACACATTCTTTATTTTTTTAAGGAGGTAGTTTAGAAATGCATTCTTAAATTATTTAAACATTTATCAGCTCTTAATATTGATTGATTGAATTTTTACAATAAGCAATGAAACCTTGAGTCAATAAATAATTATCCAAATGCCAGTAATAATGACCAAAAGCCTGGTAATCAATGCATCATCGTAGACATTGAGGACAGTAAGCAGCCTTTAAAAGACTGAAACTTGCTGTGTTTTAAAACAAAAGCAATGAGTCTAATAAAGTTAAATTAGTCTTTTTGACTGTTTGCAGCTAAACTAAAATAACTGAAAAGAAAATTGTAATATTAAAAATAAGCTGATGCAAAATATTTTACTTTCCCCAATTTGAATGTGCAAGAGGACTTCTGTTTTAGTTTTTCAGGCCAATGAAGCTGCATAAATGCTGTATGGAAAGAAAATGGAAAGTAGAACAAACAACAGTGCTGAAACCTCCTCCAGGATCATTTTTTTATAGAAACAGCTACTAGAGGTGTTGTTGTCACTGCCTCTCAAACCTGCTATACAAGTGTGAGTGTCTGTTGCTACACGCACTCAAACACACACACACACATACGCATGCACACACATACGCACACAAGGTGCAATGTGAAAAATGTGGGAGACGTGTAAAAATAAAAAATAAATCTGTGCACCAGAAAATGTCTGTGCAGGGTCTGTAAACGACATCTGATGCTGGCTGGTTGTAGTGGCATTCTTTGAATTATGGGAGCAGCAACAGGAACCAGAACTGTGCACAAATACAGATTTTTTTTTTTAAGTGCACAGATAAAATGGACAGCTAGTTTATTGTGAAAACTTGTTTGCTTAATTGGGCAGAAGGTGTGGCTTAACCTTTTTGTAAATTACTGTACATTTTGCCTGGTTTTTTTTTCTTCATTATAATTTACTAACTGGTGGCAAGACATTTCTTACTGTTAATTATAATTTCCTTTAACAGTACTGAATTTAAGTGTCAAAAACTCCAACCAAATGCGTTCCACACACAAAGAAGAAATGAACTGCACAGTGTGACAGTAAATAAAGCAAATTAGAGCTTCCATTGAATTAAAATTGTGAAGGGTTTTAACTAGATAATGAGAGCCTCTTAACACTTAAGCAGTAAAGCAAGTAATTGCTTTTTCATGGACTCAGATTTTGAATTTCCATCATGTGGTGAGACTAACAAAATCCAATCACATGGATAGCAATTAAACTCTTCAGTGAACTTCTGACATGGTTCACTTCCAAGGTAATCGCATAACTTACTGTGATCCATACTTAATTTCCCTTCGGGATGTCAGTAATGTCTTCTGTGTGTAGAGTAGCCCAAGTTTTGTTAAAGGCATGTACTCCTGTCATGTTCAGTGCTTGCGTTTACAAAGACGACTCATTTACAGACATCTTGTAAATGACTGTAAATGTGGATTGGCTCTTATTTAAACTTTCAATGTGTTAAAGAAGTTAGCTGACCTGAAAGCTAGACTTTTGGAATGTGCAACCTGCGGCATCTACCTTAAATTTAAAAGTACTTGTACATCCAATGATTACTTTCTCCAAGTTTCATTAAAATTCTGCTGATAATTCATGACATATTTTGGTAACAGACTGGCAAAATACAGAATACTCTAACATGCAAACACACACACAAATACAAAACAAACACAAGCAAAAACAATATTGCCTGCTGCTGAAAAGCAAAAGGTGGGCAATATAACATTTCTGATTCATTTAAACATCATATTTACCTGTTATTTTTAAACACAATAGAGCAAATTGACCATGATTGCCAAAACTGTGAATGTTGACTGGATTTTGAATTATGTTGTTGTAAAATAAGCACATCTTTAAAAAAAAAATCAACATCCAATATGTTGATGTGCCATTTTCAACTGAATATAGTCAAAATCTTTTGTCATCTTTAATAAACATTACATATGTCACATAAATATTTTAAATCAGTGTTGTAGTAGCAAAGCAATATTTTTTTTTATTAATTTACCTTGCAAAAATATTTAATTTATCTTTTGAAAACAGAACTTAGTCCAGTACCAACTGAGAATTACTCTGTTGTCTCTGTGTTAACAGGCACCAGGTTATAATAATGGATAATTACTTATTACACACACAGTATTGCAGTTGTTGAAATCGTTGGGTTTCTTTTTATTTTTGATTGGTTGTTTTTTTGTTGTTGTTTTATAATTGCATGATCATGCAATAAGTGCTTTAATGATTTACACTAAATTTTAAAAAATCAGTTGGTGACACACTATTATGGCTCAGTTTTAATAAATATTCCTGTGTTAAGATGGTATACATAAGTGAAGAGAGGCATGTTGGTCAAATCTTCCTGGCTTTTTTAAAATAAGGGGTTTGTGTTCAGCCTGTGACACCAGAACTGGGCCAAACACCAGAGGGATCCCAGCAATGCTTTTGATTTCCTGCAGGTTCCATTTTTAATGCGAGTCTGAGTCACTGTGCGACTGCTTCCATATGCCGGCCTGTCCAACAGCAAGAGCAGATTTCATTACAGGACCGGTCACAGCAATGTTTGCTGCTAACAAGCTGCTGCTCCTCTCAGACCACTGCTTGTTTGGTGCATGTGTTGTAGTGCTTGTTTGTGTGTCCACATAGATTTACATTTGTCTTTCTGTGCTTGTGTGTACGCATGACCCTGAGTGACTTGTTTCCAATAAGAAAATGAAATTCACTGAGGGATTTCTCCCCCACTCCCAATGAACCATTTTTTTATTACTTCACCTGCACTTCCTTGAGCCACTGGGTGTGCTCCCATGCTGGAACTCTCAGAGAAGTATCGGCAGCATCTATCTTGTGGACAGAAGTGCTGAGTGGCTATTATTTCTCAGCAGACCACATAAAAACCACAGCAATTAAAAGCTATTGGGCCATTCGACTTTGTCTTCTTAGAAGAAAAAAAGAGGAAGTGAGTAGCATGAGAAGAAAGGCAGAGAAGAAAGTGGTACTGAAGGACGATAAAGAGGCCTAAACTGATGAGGCTTAACTGAGAAAAGACCTTCATGTCAGTAGTTTGAGATGAAGATGGAGGAATTAAAGAGTGTGAACGAGGCTGTGAAATTAAAGATGATGAAAGACAGTATATGTTCTCAAAGGGACATGAATAAGCTGTAAAGTAAGTAGAATTGAAAGCAAAAATAGACATGTGCATAGAATTTGCCCAAAGGGCCCCTCTTTTAACTAAATTTACTGTATACCTGCTGTGATTCTGCCAGAATATGATCTCTTCTAAAGCCTACTGAGCTGCAAAAGGCATTTTGACCTTTCTTTTAGCATCTTTTTTACAAACCACTGAGTTGTTAGTCCTTGTGAAAGAAATAAAGAACTGTCATTATGAGGTTTTTTTTAGCTGAGTGTTTTGATCCTGCAGTTTGCAGTTTCCAAAATGCAATTTGGAAGTAGGAGTAAAGAGAACTTCCTGAAGTAACAATCTGGAAGATCAAGGGATCAGCTTGAGAGATGAGCTTAAACTGCACATCTGCAAAGTTGTATTGCAGAGGCAAGCCTGAATATAAATGCAAAAAAGCTGTAAATAATATGCTGTCAGTCAAAACTCCAGTACAAGTCAGTGCCAACACAATTTCAGGGTGTTTAATATAAAGTATGTTTGGCTTCTTCTAACATTTTTAATATCAGTTGTGTATTTATGTGTAACCTCCAGAGGCATTACAGAAACTGGGAGGGGGGACTTTATACCAACCAAAAGTTAACATAAATAAATTCATGGGTGATGTCAGTATTGATTAAAACTAATGTTGGACAACTGCAAAGTGCAAAAATCCTCAGGAGAATTGCATATTTATATATTACAGCTAAAAACATTTCCTTTAACAAGAAACTGAAGGAACAAACCTTGCAGCTCAATATGCACTTGTCAAATCAGAGGATCGATATTGATCTACTGGCCATCTGATAATTGTGAAAATACTGCACTGATCCCCATGTCGGGTTTTATATCTGTCCAGCTGACTAGAGAGTCAACTCTATGAATAACAACCAATAATATATTGTATCTAAAGGGTACTCTCCCAGTATTTTATAAAATGTATTGAACTGAAAATCCCAATGGGAAAATTATTTCTCTATTACACTGTCAAGATAAAAAGTGGAAAGAAGAACTAAAAGCAGGTAGATTGTAATATAGATTACACTGATCCGTATAAATAAAATGTGACTATTGCAGATTACAGCAAAAACATTTTTTTTTTCTTAAAATCATAATTTGATTATTTACAGCATAAGATTTGTAGGTAAGCTGAAAATGAACACGAGCCATATTCTAGTTTTTAAACAGAGGATGGACATCACCGTTTCATAACGATCCAGTGATCTTCAAAATGGTGTTCTGAAGCTCACTAGAACCAGAAAAAGGACAGGTAGTAGATGCAGAAAAAGAAAAGTTGTTTTCAGTGAGAGTCTACTGGTGTTTTGAAGCCAGTACTAGGGCAACTGTCAATGATGTTTCATATTAAACCACATCTTAACTAAGTTTCACATGCCACGATTATTTTTTTTTATATAGACTATGATGCATAAAAAGCACAAGACTTCTGCAGCAGACTTCTGTGAGCTGGGCATGATTTGCTCCAGCTAACTGAAACACATTGGGTGAAACAAGAAAAAGGTCATAGTTTCAATTAACTGTGAAACGTGTGTTGTAAACTTGTATTTCAGGTTCCATTTCATCTTACGTGGTTAGTCGTAGCATCATTGTATGACCAGCCGTTTAATATGAAGGAAGTCTGTTTAATGGCTGCCAAAACATCTCTGAACATTCTGAGCATGAATTAAGAACATATAGTGGTGTCCCAGATTGTCTGGTACTGGGATGCTAGTTATAAATCCTTTGAGTCCTGCAGCTAGTGGAGTGGTATCTCTGTGGATTGGGCTCACTTCATATAGATGCCATCAGATCCCATGAGATTGGAATCTGGGGAGCTTGGAGGCCAAGTAAACACCCTAGATTCTGTGTTGGATTGTCTAAGCCACTCCTAAATAACAAAAAATAAGTGTGTCAGAATCTCAGTTTTTGTGGTAGTTGTGTTCATTTTTAGATTTTATTCCTTTGTGATCGTGTTTAGTTTCTTATGTGTCACTTTTCTGTTTCCCCAGTGTCTGGTTTTCAGTTTCCACTCTCAGATCCTGCCTCATCCACTCAGCTGTTTCCCCTTGTAATCAGTCCAGGTGTTCCCTGTTTGTAATCTTCTTGTGCCACATATATTCTCCGTTCTTACGGCAGTCCTGTTTGCCTTGTCATGTTTCCAAGCTCCTTGTGGTTTTCTGTGGTTGTTTTGGTTGCTGCTACATCAGCCTTTTTGTTTAATAAACTTAGTTCTCATTCAAGACTTCCAGAGTTCACCTGCATTCTGGGTTCAACTACCAACCTGACAAAGTGAAACAACAGCTGAGATTTATAGCAGGGTTTAGAGTGACAATGTCAGAATGTCATCAGGACAGAGTATATGTAACTGAATCATATCAAAGAAGATTATTAGGTAAAGGGCTTAAACTATTAAAAGCTAAAGTAGAAGACAACAGGAAATGGGAACCAATAACTAGGCCTCATGGAAAGACACCTATAGCTAAATACCTACAATGACGAAGGCAGATACTGAAGAGCTAAATGAATGGCAAGAACAAAGTCTGAGACATTATATACTCTGTCACTAATCATATAACTTGCTGGTTTAGTAGCTTGGCCGAAGTGAAAGAAAAGAGGACAAGAACATGTCTCACAATGCATGGAAGGTTTTACCCAACTTCTACTACCCTGAGACTGTAGATAAAGTCAAAATTGAACAAAAAAGAAACCCAAAGCTGTTGGAGAATGAAATAATTCAGATCCTGTGGGACTTCCAGATCCAGATGATTTTGGGTTGGTCAGCCAACCAGATACTGCGGATGACAAACTCTAGAAGAAGGCAGCAGATGTAGTGATCCCAAGAGAAAGCAACTCAATACAAAAGAGAGCATGAAAAATAAAGGTCGAAACGTGGAAGTTAAAAAAAATGGCAGTGGTGATTGGAGTGTTTGGGGCTGAGACCCTCAAACTGAGTGAGAGCAGCTCCAGCATATTCTAAGACTAACGCAGGCGATCTCTGTCCAGAAAAGCAGACAGAGTCGGGGGAATGGATAAAATACTGTATAGATCCCTTAAGCTCCCTGGTCTCTGGCAGAGGACATGAGTGTGAAGGTGACCGCTCAAAGTCTGCTAAGTCTCCTTGGTGAACTTCTGTGAGTGAAACACTTTAACTCAGACAGCTAAAAAAAAAAAAAAAAACTCAGACAGCTGTGATGTTCATTGCAATAAAATTCAGTGAAGATCTACCAGACACCATAGAAGGCTGAAAGTCTAGATAAATTTTATTAATCAGTGTTTGAATGTTATTTCAGCTAAAACATATTGTACCTCATCTTTCAACAGTTCGGTCTAGTGACAGCATTATTCTCACCTGTACAGTCGATCCAGCCACTGTTGTTGTTGCCACAACGGAAGATCATTCCCATTAATCACAGTCTGCCTTTGTACAATGCAGAACACTGGGGGGCGGAAAAACTCAACTACACCCTCTCAGTAATCAGGATGGAGATGCAGGTACACAACACAGAAAAAGAGTAAACTAACAGAAAATTACAGATGGTCGTGTCTCTCATTACTGAAGCAAATCACATTAGATACACCCTGGAAGCCTGAAATAGCTGCTGCACCGTGTGGTCCCCTCTCTGCTGCAATAAAACTTTATAGCCATTTATATTCATCTTCCTCTGTGGTGTTGCCGTTTCCTTTTTGGTGCATATTTCTCTTACAAACTTTCTCCATGCCCCTTATTCAATCTCATTCAGTTTGCCTTTCAGTTATTCTTTTTCTTTTTGTCTTTCAGAGTCTGCTTGCCTTTGTGTCACTTTCCCTCTGCTGACCAGACAGATTCCATGTATTCAAATGGAAGTTAAGGACAGCGTGTTGCATTATTCAAACTCTTCAAAGACACAGCAGCTGGGAACAATGACAGACAAAATCCCATTAAAACAGGACATTTTCTCAGCCAACAAACCCTAAGACCATGGTAAAAGATGAAGGATGCTGCAATAAATGTGAGAGGAGTGAACACACAAACCTTACAACAAAGTTAGACAAATTGCCATTTTTTTGTGATATAATTCTGGAACTTCCCTAACAAACATTAAATTGAGTCTCAGTACAAAGGGTTTTGTATTTCCAGTGACGAAGATTGACACCTGAGAGTGTTTCATGCCCACTACACAGTTAGTGCCAAAATGTTTTGTGGGATCAGAAGGTAAAACTGAGAGACCAGTTAGCTTCCAGCCTGCTAGGAGTCTCAGCGGAAAAAAACTCATATTACAAATTTTATGTGGAGAATTTAGAAAATAGAACCAAAATCTGGACTGTTTGAGACTGCCTTTGAACATACAAATGGCTGTTATGAAGTCCTCACATAAATAAAACATTTTCACTGTTTCAAGAGTGAAGCACACTGAGAAAATGTATATTTAGAGATGGCAATTTTGTAAACAGTATAAAAAAACAAAATGAAACTGAGATTCTACAGGTTATTTCAAAATGTAAGGTAATTTTGAGTTCTTCTGAACATAAAATCCATCTTTCAAACTGAGATTAACAAAATCAGTTATTTTTTCTAATGCTGACTTTGCATTATCACCTGACATATCATCTTTGAACAATTTGCATAAAATTAATGCATAATTAATGTTGCGACTGAGCTGTCACATCATCAACAACATTTTAATACAAGAAATACTGGGGAAAAAAACGAGATGATTAATTGTGGCACTCTTTCTGACCTTCTGACTTAGTGATCTGTTTAGACCATAGGGAGGAAATTCATGTGATTTCATCCAATAAGAACAAACACTTTGCCAATAGCCTTTGGCTATCTTGATGTGCAAGTAAGCACACTGTTTCCCCTGGCCAAATCAATGCTTCTCGATTAGGCTGCCTGTGCCAAAAAAAAGGGATTCAGCAACTTTCCTCTTTGTCAGCTATTTCACCTCATGTTCATTTAAAACATCCACATAAATATACATACAGTTACATGATGTGTGCAGACAGACAGATACACAACTCAAAGTGAAAAGACAAATTATGGTCACAGACAGGCAAGCAGACATCATTCACCTCGTGGTATTTAGCACGAACGTCAGATAGTGCAGAGTCCCACTTAAAAATCGATGGGCCTTTGCAACAATCAATGGCTGGGTTCCTATGAGAAGCAATTAGAAAGGCAAACATGCAATGCAGCCTGCCTCCTATTCACCATTCTAGAGTTAAAACACACACGTGTGCCATTTGTACATCAGCAATAAGGGTATGAAAATTGTATCTATATGTATTTTTCCTACATTTAAAAGAAAAAACAAGTATAAATTAAAGAAAGACAATGAATTTTTTTGTAACAAAATGTTTTGTTTTTTGATTGCTGATGTGCACAATTATCTCTTGTGGAAGCAGAGGCTGCGACATTCATAGAGAGAGAGCAAAATTTAAATTTAGTCCAGCTTTTAATCCCTCCTGAATTGCAACTCAATCCATTTTTATTAGAAAGTCAGTGACTGGAGACAGGGAGATTTACAATTTTTCTTTTCAGAGATGCTTAAACCCAAAGGAATAAATTTTCTATAAATCAAAGGTTCATAAACAGACTGTAAAACTTAGTCTGAATAGTAACTATACGTTCGAGTACATTTAACTCTGATGGATTTGAGAAATGATAGAATAGACACTAATGTCTGAATTAAGGGCTCATTATTTTCGCCAAGGAGTTTATGTTTTCGATAGTGTTGGTTGGTTTGATTGTTTGCTTGCCATATTACTTAAAATTAATGAACAGATTTTGATGACATTTTCAGAAAATGTTGGGGTTGTCACAAGAAACAATTTATTACATTTTGGCTATCATCCAGATCATGAAAAAAGCTTCTGATAATATCTCTCTGGACAAAATATTCAGATCCAGATTACGATCATTATGGATTTGGCCGAAGTTTTTGCTCTCCGAGTGCTTCTAGTTTATTAGTTTTGTGTTGTTGTTTTTTTCCTTTCCATTTTTTTTATTTTGTTTTCACCCTCAAGTCTCAACAAATAGTGAGAATTTATGTAAATGACTGAGGCAACACTCATCATAGAAAGTCTTTGGTTCTTGTTTAAATTTGTTGTGTGAAATGTACAACTATTCCATTACAAAAAAACGCTTTAATTTTGTCCGTTTTAACTATCTTGAGTTTATTTCTTTGTAAAAGTGAATATTGCTGAGTGCCCCCTAAAGCTGTTTTTCCTGAGTACCGCTGTCTTTCATTATTTCCTTGTAAGAGGGCAAACAGGCCTTTCTTGTAGAGCTCTCAGCTTTTTTTTTTATGCGGCTGCAAGAGCAATTTCATTTTTAAATCTAAAGAGTTCTCAGAAAGACCCTGGTTTCATCACTGTCTCTAGTTTGCAGACAGCCACTCGTAAACCATAGAGTTGTCACCGTGGTAACCAAGAAAATGGAAGCAAAGCGTGTTCTGGCCCATCCTAAACTGTATGGTGTATCAAAAGAAAAATATTACAATGAACACTGAAATCTTGAACAAAGATCATCCAGGCTTATGAACTTTGATTCAAATCCATATTTTAAGCTCCCTCTTAGTATTGCAGTTAACTTGCTAATATGTGTTGGATAATTTTCCCCCCATTACCTAGATATATGGAACTGTTTTTATCAATCACAAGAACTAGAGATACATTTTTGAAAAACTGCTTAAAGAAGCATGTGATAAAGAAACAGAGTTGAAAGACAAAGAGAAAACCAAACAAACACCATTTGTGGAGACCACGTATAGATCCAATGCTTCAATTAGGTATACTGCAGCAGAAGTTGAAAGTTAATGTATTACCTCACCAGACTCAGCTACACAGTTAATCTAATGCAAAAAGAGTCATGGTGTCTCTAAATCAGAGAGATTTATAGCACACAGAGATTCTAACAGCTTCCTAAGTGTGTCCTCCAGAGCCAGTGTTGCTGAAGGTGGTATACAGGGACTTAAACTGGAAGCAAATGGACTTGGCTCATCTGAAAAAGCAAAAATGCAACAAGAGTAACAAAGCTTTAAACAGAAATCCCAAGCTGAATGAGGGTATGCCGCAGCCTCTAGCAAAAATGATGATATGTGCATTGAAAAGCAAATAGAACCATTTTTTTTTTCTTATTATTTGTTTCAGGTGTCGTGTAGTTGTTTTTCATTTGTAAATACATTTTTGCACTTCTCACTTGTCAAAAAAGAGCAGGGAAGGGAAAATTTATTGAGGGGTAAAGGAAAATTTATGCAAGATAGCATAAAAACAAAAGTTAGAACAAAAGAAAATTACAGAATAACAAAGAATCCTTATAAATTCCTTAACTTGATGCTGTAATATACACAACTTTGTAGCTCTCATACTGATTTTTACTATCACACAACATACTTACACTGCACTATGTGCAAATGGCTTGACATAAATAAAGCCTGGGACCATTCTAACTAATAAATAAATAAATAAAAACAGAAACGTGTAAGCAGGCTAAAAGGTTATTTTCACTCATCACTTTTTTTAGCTCAGACCTCCTGTTTCATTTATTTATTTATTTTTTAAACTCATTTATTAAATTTTCAAAAACTTTTATTATTCTTTTGAAAAGTTACTGTATGTCTGTAATAATTTAATACCTAAACTTGATTAGAAAAATAATTAACAAAATACTTGATCAATAAACAATTAGTAACTGCTGCACTAAAACACAGACACACAACATACGATGTTAACATGCATCTAAAGGTGCAACTCACCGTGAGAGTACAAGCTGGAGTTGATCCTTGAGGTGCTGGTCCTCACGTTTCTGCTGTGAAGATACAAAAAGGAATTTGCAAATTACTCAAACATGCTTAATTTTATAATCAATTTGACTCAACAAGTGCACCAATAATCAGATCTCACCAAATTCTTAGGAATAACACCAAACCAAGAACAAAAATACAGCTATAAGTATTAAAAGAAGATTAATATTTTGACACTGTGACTGGTACTGAGCGATTTCAAGTGAAGCCAACTGCTGCTAATTCAGTACTCCTGCATGTATTGAATTAATACTGTTTGTAAACAATTGTGAGAACACGCTGCAGAAGCTTGTATAGGAAGTCATTAGCATTTATAAAAGATATGAAGGACACTTGTCTGAACCAGCCCTTGATGCAGGCTCTTGACACAAGCAGCAGATGAAGGTTTTGTTTGTGTGCATGCATGTGATAAAGTGTTGCATGATTTAACCTGCCCTGTTGTTTTAAAGCACTCCTCTCATTGGCTCTTGTCACAGTGCTAATTATCTTGTATTACTGTTCCAACACTCAGACTTACAATGAGGTCTTAGCTGAGCTGAAGAGGTTATTAAATAAAGGTCTAAGGTGCGCCTTTGTGCTGTCTGTAGGCATGTGCATGAAAACACACTCAGGGCACAGCTTTTGCTGTTATCAACCCTCCTGAGAGGTTTCAGCTGTACTGAACTTGGGGTCATTTTGCAGTTTCATGCAAAAGTACAGTGAAGTGACTTTACATATACAAATATACATGCTATAGGAGAGCTGAATGTATGTAACATATATGAATGCTTTTGCAAGAACAAACATAATCTGCATTCAGGTCAGCAAGAAGGAATGTATTGTAGCTCAAAAGCTTGCCAACATTTAGAGGTTTTGAAAACAATAAATGCAGATATTTTAATTATAGGCTTTCAATACTGAATTTTCTAACACTGTAGTCTCATCAAAAGGGAGTAGGCAACCGTGTCCACTGACGACTTAAACAATGACAACTGAAACAAACTAAACATGAAAAGGCAGGGTTTGATTATTTTAGAAAACTATACAATTCTTGTTGTGCTACGGTGTTTCTGTAAGTGACACTTTTTACATTTTTGGAACTGACAGAGGCAGCTGTTTTGCTCGAATGAAATTGAGAACAAAAGCAAGCATTCCTAGCTAACACAATCAGTGGGACGAAACCGCACAACTCATCAAACAGAAAAAGCAAAGATGACGATATGTGAAGATTATTTATTTTGCAATAACAGCTATGATTAGAAAATGCTTCCTCTGTATGTGTGGCCAGGCACCTGCATATGTGTAGATTCATCAGTCTAAGAGCCATCAGCTGTTGAGTGATATTCATAAATGGTTTATTGCCAAGCAGAGCATCAGGGAGGGAAAGACAAATACTGGAATTTACAGATGGCGATTATGAATTATAAAATCCTTTTTTGACTGAGTGTTTGTCTGAGAGGGAGTATCTGGCAGTGCTTCTAATCTGGTAGAAGTGTTTGCGCTAACTTGTGTTATTCATGCTAAGTGAATCTAAACAGGACAAGACGAGATACTTCACACAGAATATTTTGTTCAATGTTCACTGGCACAACTCTGATGCTCATATGCACATTAAATGGGCTTTTGACAGACATAGGTAAATGTAAGCATAGTTATGCAACAAATTTTGAAGCAATGCATGTTTGACTATTTTCTGTCAGAACCAGCATCAACTTTATTAGAAGTCTGAGCTACAGTAATTATTCTACTTGACTGAACTTTGCAGGCCAGCCGTTGCTCCCACTTGCATCATTAAGCCTTAGACTTCTGTGACCTTGTCACTGATTTGTCACTTTTCAGTTTGTTGGACCAGTTTTGATGGGTTCTGATCAATGCAGACCTGGAACTTCCCCCAAGAGCTATTTTAAGTTCAACTATTTTGCCATCCTAATTTAGTCCTTGTCAAAGTTGCACACATCTGTCTGAGTTCTTGTGTTTTTTTGAATTTGAACACATCATCTTTAACAGGAAATAATTACCTGCTACCCAATAAATTCCATCTATTGCCCGTTTTACCATAAATAGACAATTAATGTCTTTAAATTTCCATGTAAGCGGTCATAATGTTATTGTACCATAATAATAATGTTAGCATATTTCATTTTTTTAAGAATAGGTTGGATGAGAAGAAAAGGCAAGGACAGAATATTGATTAGGGGAGTAGTGGTTATGCTTAAGCTTAGAATAATTATCAAGGAAATGAATGTAAGTCAATGTAAGATTTCCCCAAGTGATGGATAAAAAATCTTTATGAATGTGCTTTTCCTTTCCCCTCCTCATTAATTCCTGGGGGCATCTGATGGCTTTGGGGGAGTGACTGACAGAACAAGAAAATGAGATGGGGAGGAAGAGTGTGGGAGGTGAGACAAAGAAAAAAAAATCACACATGGAAAGAAGACAAGATGAGACGTTGATGTTTAACACCAATGCAGTTCTTGAAAATGGAAAAACAGTGACATGTCTGCAGCTGGAACCAAAAGATGCCCCCCCTCCCTCCTTCACTGCTCATCAGCATTCAAATCTGTCACTGGAAGAAGACAGCAGATCCTTTGGGTGTCACACTTTGTACATATACAGTGCTGCGGCTCTGATAGCTGCCGAAGTCGCTATAAAGCACTGTTGTTTGGCTTTTGATCTTTCATTGATATCCTTGTCAGTACAGTACACGCTAAAGACATACCTCAAAAACTTGACAGCCACACAAATCATGTCACAGTCGCAAATATCTATTGTTTAATACATTTCAACAAGTTTAGTAATTATTTCATTTAATTTCATTGAAATTTATTAGTTTGCACATAATCATTTATAATCTATGACAATTAGGTAATGACCAGACTTTGCCAAAATGTCACAGAAGCTGAAAGTATTGCACTTTGTATAAATTGTCAACAAACTTTTAGTTGGCTTTTTGTCCTCATTACAAAATAGCTGCTGAGTACCCACCTTCATTCACCCACCTGCCCCTCAGCAGGCTCTTATCCAGCCTGTCCGAGTACATCTTACAACCACCCCTTTGTTTCCCACTGTCCCTACTCTAGCTTTAAACCCAGTTTGCCAAGTAAATCTCACGGTTCAATTAAAACAGCTTCTTTTGTAACATTTTCAAACTTTGCTTCCTCTTGTCCCTGATGATATAATGATGCCAGGAACCTCCCTCTGTAGAGCTGATTCAACAGGGACGCTCCTCTGGAATGGTGAAGCTGTGTCACACTATAATGAGTTGGAAAGAAAGAAGCCACATCTCTTCTGATTTCTGCATAATAAGGGAAGTGTGAAGGTCATGAGTAGACGTTCAGATGATGCACACATATTTATTTACAACGTGCCAGGCGGGGAAAAAAAACAGCATTGTGTATCTTGTCATCATTAGAATGAGCATCAAATTGTGTTTAATGACAAATAACAATGTTTTTGTCTTCCAAGGTCAGTCTCTCTCTCTTGAGGAAAATAACGATTTGTGAAGCCAACTCAATGATGCTCATTCAAGCCATTTTCTTCCAATATTGTTCAGGGACTAACTTCGGTACCATTGATTAACTGATTTATAACTCACATCTGCAAGGCTTACAGTGAATAGAAAGCCTCTCAGTGAAGGAGAAAATGGGGGAAAAGAGAAGACAAAAAAGGAGAGATAGACCTTTTTAAGTCTAACAATTTTAAAGAACATCATTTTGAAAAAGGTTAAAAATTATTGTAAAAAGCTATATTGTAGTAATATTTAGTTTGTTCTGAAGTTGGATTTGCAGATGGGTGTACAAAACAATAGCACAGTGTATTTATTCCAAGACAATTTGTCAGCAACAGGAGTGGCTGCAATAAGTAACACTTTAAAGTAGACAAATTTCTGAGAGACTACCAACTTAAATATTTTGGAAAAGCAAAACCCTGTCATTCTGTTTTCAACCCTCTAAATTTGAAAATATATATATTTTTAGAGAATTATTCAGATTTACATTATGACTCAGAATAAAAAATAAAATAAAAATGAACAGTATTATTTTATTGTTTCCTCCTAAATATAATTCTACATTGTGCTGCATTTTCTTTAGCAGAGAAGTCGGTACGGTAAATGCAGCATGCAATGTCTCACTTTGCCCCATAAAATAAGATATAAGAAAGCATTGGTAATCTAATCCTGTTGTATTTTAACTAAAACATATTAGGAAACTGAGTTAACTTAATAAAAAAAGTACGTCTCATTTAAATGATCATCAAAATTTGAATTCTCAAAAGGTTCTAAAATAATTTTGAAGCAATTGATGCTCACAGAGAGCATCTCTGTGCGTTTTCTATAAAGGACCCAAAAACCGCCTCTGTCATATGTACCAAAGAAGCAGTGAACAAGTACTGATTGCATGTCTCCATTTACAATCCTCCTTTCTTTCTTCATTTCTTTGTCTAAACTTAGCTCTTTTCTCTGCCTTGGTGTTCTTCAGTCTCTTCTGTTTTTTATTCCCTTTTATAAATTAGGCACCAGATTCATTATCAGCACTGTGCTTCCCCCTCCTCCTTTCTCTCAATCTTTTCTCTTCATTCCCTACTTGTCTTATTCAAAGAGGCTGTCTGTCTTCTGACCAGCGGGTGAAATGCTTGCACTGGTCTGCGCCTGGCCCTTATTACTAAAAGATGACAAGGAGAACTAGTGTCAACTAGCCTTAAAAGCAGCCTTTATGACGCCCGCCTTGGTGTGCTTTCAGACAAGTCAGGCCACCAAACACAGGACTGTTAGTTTAATCGATGACATAATTTACTCATTGGGCAGCTGTGGGTAAGGAGGAAGTGCTGTTGTCTGCTGATTTGAAAGGCTGGAGGTTTGATTTGTACTCCCCCACTCTGCATGTCCTCGGGCAAGACACTGAACCCCACAGTGTCCCGATCTGTTGATCAATGTGTGTTTGCAAAAAAAAAAAGTGTAATTGACTGTATATACTAAGAAGCAAGAATGTGTGTGAGAATGATGAATGTGGCTTTTAGTGTAAAGGCAGTCTGACTGGTCAATGAGTCTAGAAAGGTGCTATATAAACACAGTCCATTTTACTTGTACTTCCACTTGTCTTTTCTGCACTTGATGGGGTGAAATAGTTTCAGCATGCAAAGCCAAACTTATGACCCTTGTGTTCCTGTAGGCTTTCAGTTCAGTTTTAAAGGGGTTAAAAAGAAGAATGTGGGTAGGGGTGTTAATAAAAAGACAAAGAGGATTAAAACGCCATTCGGTACCATTTAGGGTAGAAGTACATTGTACATTTATTCACAAGCTGCTATTTAAGACCTCAACAAAAGACTTATAGCAACCTTTAAATTGCAGGTCATGGTAAAAAAAAAAGGCTTTTATATTTTCTCTTTCTTTCTAATGTATTCACTAATTCCTCTTTTTGTGGGAAAGGTAGTGGGGGTCACACCGGTCATTCAGCTGCTGAACAAGCCATTACTTCGGCAATCACACTTATGTCGTCAGCTACTGCGCCAACCCAAGAAGCTGACAGGATTAAATATTCCAGGATCAAACCAAGAGGGGAACACAGAAAAGACCGCCATCTTTTAGAAAAACCAGATCACAACTTCGGCACGACAGACAGCAGCTCCGCTTGACTAGCCGAGAAGCAGAACATGCGCCAACAGCAAAATGTGCCTCTTTAACCTTTGTCCACTTGCAGGTTATAAATATTCATAACAGGTGGGCTGGCAGATATGTCATCTTAGCAAGCAGGCAGCGTAGGCACAGACTGAAAGTTCATTAATATCAAACATGGCTGTGGAAAAATATAAAATATTCATCTAATAGTTCAGAAAGCGAGGTCCAAAGATGTGCTGTTTTGTTTTCCAGGCTATGAATGAGTCAGTGGATATTTCTAGTGTTTGTAATAGATGGTAATAGATGTGAAACTATCGTAAAGCCTTTGCTCTTTTTCTTTTACTGTTACTGGTTTTGACAGTTGGAAAAACTTGTCAGCTAGAGGCGTAATGCTTTCTGAAGCCAGTTTCTGATTTCACTGAGATCTCACAGAGCACGTTAATCTATTTACATTCAGTGACACACAGGTCACACTGACAGACGAGAGTAGTTTCAAATCACTTCTATCTTCAAGACACTTGGACATATAGAGCTTCCGAGGAAAAGCTTTTAGGAGTTTGGAAAGCTACTTTGTACAATCAACAGCCAATCAGAATGAAAGAAAGGAGGTCACATTTAGACTAATGCATCTTTGATTGTATTTGTTATCTTTTAAACTGGCTGTCTGTCATGACAGAATGAGATCAGCTATTTTGAAAAAATAAATAAAAATAACAGCTATATGGAGCTTTAAGAAGCAACAGCAGGAAGAAAGGCAGACCTGCCAACCCATTAAACTGTCAGACTGACCTTCACTTACCCTCAGTATTGATGCTCCAATCATATGGAGAATATGAATAAACACCTCCAGGGAATCTTTTTTTTTTTAAATGAGGCATAATTCTTGGATATGTCTAAGGGGAAGAGAATAAATCGTGTTGTGACTTTGTGGCATCACTCAGAGAGCTGGGGAAGATGAGCTTCTATACTTTCTTCATTTCCTCCAACTGCAGACAATAAATAGTGATTAAAAGGTCCACTACACGATTTAAACAAATGTTTATGGGGGCAGATCTTCTGACTGTATTGTCTATAATTAACTTATTCTGTTTGTTAACAAATGCAAGTGATAATAAACCATTTAACATTTCATGTATTCACTTTTTATTTCACCCTAGTTTCACACTAAAGCCTGTAAAACTCACACCAGTCTGCGACAACATCAGTGTCACATTTTAAATCAACAAGGTGTACAAATTGTGCTGTTCCTCAGTCTAACCCCAGATGTGTTTGCTTGTTTAGCTAATCAGTTATGTCTGAGTTACAACCTTAAATGATCTAACACAAACTATGATCATTTTTAAAAAATACACCAAGTGCTTCTGTTATCTAAAACCATGAAAACAAAGGATACATTTTCAAAATATAAAAGTTCTTTTTTGTTTATTTTTTACAAAATAAAAACAGTCATACATGTTTAATACTTTACTGATGCTTTTGATCTTTTTTTCTGTTCCTTGTTCCTCAAATTTATGTTGATTACTTGTTTAAAAGTTTCCAGTGAATAAAACTGAATATATCATGTTTAATATGAAATACTTCTGTAAAACCAAACAATTTATAAAGTACTGTATATACCTTTCATGGTTGCACAGTGGTTAACACTGTTGCCTTTCAGCAAACAAAGGTTGCAGGTTCAACTACCACTCAGGTTTCTTTGCATGTGTAGGTTTTTCCAGGTACTCCAGTTTCCTCCCACAGATCCATTAACATGCATGTCTCTAAACTGTCACTAGGTGTGTGAATGATTGTTGGTCTCATTCTTTTCTTGATCATTTGTGTCCTTGTGATGGACTGGCAACCTGTCAAGAGTGTACCCCGCCTTTCACCCAATGACCGCTGGAGAAAGGCACCAGCTCTGCATGACCCTGAACAGGAACAGGCAAATAAAATGGATGAATATATCTTTATTTGCTTTGTAATGTCAAGCAATATCAACCCTTATTTCTTATCCAAACTGAACCAAGAGCTGCCTCTATGGAGTTATTTCTTAAGATGGAAAGATAACTTTTATTTCTCTTCTTTCTTGTAGAATAATGAAGACAAAAGCTCCACAATGGACGGGTGGTTAACAATGTTGCCCCAGAGCAAAATGGTTCAAACATCAATTGGAGTCTTTCTGTGAGCAGTTTGCTTGTTTTTCCCATCTATACATTTTTCTTCCCAAGAAATCCAAGCGTTTGCAGTCCAAAAATATGCATGTGAAGGTAAATTTGCAATTCTAAATAACCTAAGCACTGAGTGTGGGTGTGGATGAGCTGTTTGTTTCTGTGTTGGCGTTGTGATGAACTGTCCGGGGTGTACCACGCTTTTCACTTGTTGACTGCTCTGATAGGCTCAAGCTCCACCCGCGACCCTGAACAACATGCACTATATTGCCAAAAGTATTTGCTCATCTCCCTTCACATGCATATGAACTTGAGTGACATTGCATTTTTAATCCACAGGGTTTAATATGATGTTGGCCCACCCTTTGCAGCTATAGCAGCTTAAACACTTCTGGGAAGGCTTTCCATGGGTTTAGGAGTGCATTTATAGGAGTTTTTTAACATTCTTTCAGAAGAGTATTTGTGAGGTTAGATGATGTAAGACGAGAAGGCTTGGCTCACAGTCTCTATTCTAATTCGTCCCAAAGGTGTTTTATTGGGTTGAGGTCAGGACTCTGTGCAAGCCAGTCAAGTTCTCCAACACCAGACTCGCTCATCCATATCTTTATGGACCTTGCTTTGTGCACTGGTGTGCAGTTCTGTTCGAACAGAAAGGGGCCACAAACTGTTCACAAAAAGTTGGGAGCATGTAGCTGCTTGGCCATGGAAACCCATTCCACAAAGCTCCCTACACTCTGTTCTTGTGCTGATCTGAAGGCCACATGAAGTTTGGAGGTCTGTAGCTATTGACTCTGCAGAATGTTGGGTATCTCTGTGCACTATGAACCTCAGCGTCTACTGAGCCCGCTCTGTGATTTTACCTACCGCTTCATGGCTAAGTTGCTGTTGTTCCCAATCGCTTCCACTAACAGTTGACTGTTGAATATTTAGTAGACTTATTGAGCAGCTGGCATTCGATCATAGTACCATGCTCAGATTCACTGAACTCCTAAAACTCACCCATTATTTCACAAACGTTTGTAGAAGCAATCTGCATGCCTAGGTGTTTAATTTTAAACACCTGTGGCTATGGAAGGGATTGGAACACCTAAATTCACTGATTTGGATGGGTGAGTGAATACTTTTGGCAATATAGTGTATATTGAGTACAGAAAATGGATGTCTGGATAATAAACGCAAGTTACGGCCTGCTTGGCACAGTATGACTCAAAGCTATTTGATTCATCTTCTGCACAAAGATCTGTTTGTGAATCAAAATAAGCTTTTATTTCTCCATGTTAGAGGAAAGATTAGGCCAGGACTACAATGAGCCAACATGAAAGTGTAGTGGGGGAAAAAAGGGGAGAGCTGAAATGGAAAATCTGAAACTCTTTGAAAGGAAACAGGGCCTAGAACTCATTTAACAGAAAAGCCTTGAGTATGTTGATGCATTAACTATGATCATAGGAAACATGAAATGAATGCAAACAGGTCAATAAAACAAAAGTCACATAGTGGACTAATGCATTACTTGTCACAACTCAAAATTACAAACACAGTCATCATGTAAATCTTTGTGTACACAGAATTTCTATTTTGATGGTGTGACAGTTTATTAATCACAGCACCAGGAACTAGATATTGGATTTGCCTGAAAAGCATAACAAATGACACATTTATCTACCTAGTGTCCTGACAAACATGCCCAAAAATGTCCAACATGGAGACATACACACACACTTATATTCACATGAAATGCACTGTCACGCTGAGCCTGCCATGACTGCAGAGGTGCTGTCTCACTTATCAACTCCAAGCTCAAATGTTGAATTGCTGCCTAGAAAACATATCTAGCTGGGCTGTTTGAGTTTTTGAATAGGTTTCTGGTGTTTTAGATAGATATACAGAAGCACTGCAGCAACAAGAAGAGTGTATTTATGTTTATGATGTGACAGGCTGCACAGAACTTTATATTAATTTCTTTGCGCAACTCATAATTTTTGTCAGGCCAAGATTTTTGGTCTCATTCCTGGTCAATACTCACAACTCAGCCTTTAAGCCACATAGAAAATTGTCCAAGAATTTTTTGAATTAAATTGGCATATTTAAAAATAAGGTTGTAAAAGACCACCTGGTTATTTTTGTAAAACTTCGGCTACACTTTTCTATTGAATATTAAATAAAAATGTGCAATTTTACTGCATGAGTGTAGAAAAAAAAATCATCAAAACATATTGTATAGACACAAAAACATATTCCGTGAAGCATGGTAAAAAATGCATTATGGCTTGGAGGCTTTTCGCAACCTGAAAGCTTCAATTCCTTACAATAATTCAGAAATTCAACACTATAAATACATTTAATGACCAAAGGCAAAATGAAAAGTTTAAAGTAAAAAATTGCCAATAATGTTTTACATTAGCCAAGTGAGAGACCAAGGTTCAAGCCTGCGGAGACATAAATGTTTCTTGCAACTTTAAACCCTAGTTAAATAATGCAGTTTCAGACCAAAAGAATGGAATATTAAAAGGGCACATGGAATATATTGGCATAAGCTTTTAAAACAAAACACCTAATGTTACTCCTTGTGGCAGTATGCCATCAGCACAGAAACGATAATAATTATTAATCAAAATTAAACAGGATATTACTTTAAATCTTCCTGAGTGAAAACATTCAGAACATTAATCATTTCAAAATTTTAAAACTTTGGAACCAAATCAAGAAAAATACTCAAAAATAAAGAGGTATCCAAATATTGACTTTATTGAACTAAAATATCAACAAGCTCTGTTAAATGTTGATTTAAATGTACTGAAGGGCAACTTGTATAAAACTTTGGAGCCTTTACATTTCTCTTTGATAAAGTGTGAGTCACCTTCTCCTCTGTATCGTTCTTTCCTTCAGGCGTTTTGAATGATACTACATGCACAATAAATTTAAATATACGTTAGCACTTTTTTGATGATTATTTTGAATGAGTAATGAGTTTCTTTGATTGAAACTGTAGATTTATTGACTTAAAAGTTTATTAAGAAGTATGGTATTTCAATAATCATGTGTTTCAAAAAACCTCCATCACAAGTTACTAATTTCAAGAAACGACAAAGAAACATTTCTGGCATTTTTGAGCAGAAATTGGCTTTTGTTATTAAAGCTTTGCCATAAATAGTGTGAGCAAATCATGTGGGGGAAAAAAACACTCAAAATGTATGATGCAATCAGTCATTTGGTCAGAAAAAGTTGCAACATGCAATTTCAATCAAAGACATTGTTACTTCACTTTAGCGCCATGCTCTTATCTTGGAAGCCAACTATTAGATGACCTGAAGCTTTTCCGCTGCCTGCGTTAGGGGCAATTTTCATTGACATGGTAATAGTAGGTTATTTTTATTGCCAATATCAAGGTCCGTGCTGGAACAATGCACAGTTCTACAGAATGTTACAAAATTTAGTTCACTTCTAGTCGTTTTTGCCAGGCAGTTTCTTCATTTATTAAGTTGATCAAGATTAAAATCTAGAAAATAAAAGTGCATTTTTGAGCAGATTTAACAGCAAGTTTTAGTTACATTGGGGCACTATATTGTCACCCTGGCTTACAAAACTCATGCTATATGACTTGAAAAGTTCCATCAAAGCAGCCACATGTATCAAACCCAAAACCCCCCACCAAAGAGAAAAGAAGCAGCACAACATGGACTCGGGTCACACGGTGATCCTGTGGAAGCAAAAACAAATCAATGAAAACACTATTTCTTTTCCACCTCAGCTGGGTTGTCCTCTTGGCTGAGGGAAAAAATAATCTATGTAGATCTCATTAGCCCCGTATGATGACAGACGTACTGCCAAATGATTAATGACCAGCTGGAGACACAGGAAAATTATTGATGTGACCTTTAGGGATGCTTCTGTTCAGGAATGAACGGACATTGCTTCCACTAAAATGATCCAGTCCGACATGTGTTTTTCTTTTGCCATCTCTGCTTTGTTCTCCCTTAATATTAGGGAACTCATCATCCACTAATGTGCATTTTTAGAGAACAAAAAAAGATTATGCAATAAAATGGCTGCGAAAGTTCTTAGATTTTATGCAGGGGTATGTATTATTCTGTATTCATCTGTGCATATATAGGTTCATCTGTGTAAGAATCCTTTAATGAAATCACGGTTGAACAGTCATCTGCCAGTAAGATTTTATGGGCACAGCCTTTGTGGGGGAAAGTGAAAGTCAATAACAGTAGACTGTGTCATCTTAGATGATGAGGTTTTAATGATAGGAAGTCATCTAGTCACCTTTTCACAACCTCCAGAGATAAAAGACCACCAACAGCGAGCAAGGACAGTGAAGGAATTAATTCAACATTTTCAGGGTATGCGCCTGCAAGTATGTGTGCTGGGCAAATTATGCAGCTAAAAAGTTAGAACATTTCTTCTTCTTTTTTTAAGACAAAATGGTAGAAAAAGAGCAGAAAGTAGAAAAAGAGCAGAAAGTAGAAATAAAGCAATCAGAACAGATATATATACAAACATACAGTATATATGGAAAATTGAGACCAAAAGATGCAGAGGAAGTGATGAAAACACAAACATTGTAGACAAACTTGTATATCCAAAACAAGGAATGAAGCAGATGGTTGGTGGAAGGGCCAAAATACCAGCAAAAATGACTAAACAGCAAGTGGCATAAATAAACCAGGAGTGGTGGGAGGACACCTTCATCTGTTGGCATCACATTACAAAACCTCTACACCTTTTTTGGTCTGAAGGAATACAGATGTTCGCAGTTTCCCTCAAGCCTCTCCAAACTCTTTTAGAGTCCTGCCAGTTCCCAGTCGATCGGGGGATCTGATTCAGTGAACCCACACTGAACATACTGACTGGTGGAGCTCAAGAGTACCACGCTGATCAATTTAAAATTTCCTTAGGAAATGGATGAAGTAGTTTTACTAGATGAGTGATTCCTAAACCTTTAAGCTTCAGATAACAAAAATGCTTACATAGGCTTGTGGTTCTGACTATCACTGGCTGCAGTGTAGTACAAATCAAAAACAGTATAGAGGTACACATCTACTGTAGACTTCTGACTGGAAGCTATTTAAATTTGTTGTTTAAATACACGTCTCCACAAACATGTAAAACAAATGCGACATTTGCCTGACTAAAAAATAAAAATACATTCTGGCTATTTATTTATCTATTTATTTTTTACAGGTGTTGATTTTTGTTTATTCACGTAGTTCTTACCTTATGAATATTAATGTGCATTTTTTTATTACAGTTAGTTTTAATTAGTTATTTCAGGCTTTAAAAAAAGTGTCACGTTACACTGTGATTTACAGTGTAAATGTAATTATAATTTTGTACTTTTGTATCAAGGGTGCAGCCTTACAGCCCTAGCGCCCTCTCTAAAAATACAACCTGGCAGCTCGTGTAAAAAGGACATTTAGCTTTAATTTTGGACAATGGAAGTTAATGGAGTTGTTTCACACATTTTTATGTTGTTGGCAGAAACAGTTAGTCTATAATATAAATAAACTACAAACTTTTCTAACAAGCTAACTAATCAAAGCCAAAATGACAACACCAACTTCATGAACCACCATTTGTTTATTTAGTTACTTATTTACCACTTTACACTATACACAATATATATGCACATTTGTGCACATTATATGCATGCTCTAGCTGGAACATTATTAAAATTAATAATATTTCACAGATTCTGCTTACAGCAACACTCATGCAGTAAGACCGATCAAGCAGAACCTATTAACAACACAGGAAATGTCAAGGTCACAGTGAAAAGGTCCTCGACAAGCAGATTATAAAAAGGCTATGTCAAGTGTAAAGTTCATATAATGCTCCATTTCTAGACACTGCCAGATAAAAAAATAATACAATATAGTGGAAAAATAAAAAAAAACAGCCTAAGCCCTTCAAAAGAAAACTGTTGCAATGTTATAATCTAAAGCAACTCTGGAAAACTAAAACCAAGACATAAGATATTAACAATTATAGACAAATGTTGCAATTTGTAGACGATTCCTTATCCCATGTTTCACATTTGGTGTTGTGTTTGCTTCTGTTTCCCCATTCAAACCAAAACTAAAGCTAAGCACAACACACAGCTCATAAACACCAATGATATTCAGAATCTGTGAGTAACGGTTCTTCAGCTGAGGGGAACAAATTTTTACAACTTCAGATTTTTAAAGCATAGTTATTCTTCTACAAACTGAAACACAGTGATCAACAAATCATTCATTAGTTCATTAAAAAAAACTAACCTGGAAAAAGGTTTCCAGTCATAAATGTGAACATTGTACTATATCTAAAAATAAAATCAACTTGCAATAGGTTGGAGAAATGTATTTTTAGAAGATGTACTTGTCTTTATAAAGTTTTATTGTAATTGCCTTTTCTTGCAGCTTTAGGGAAAGAAAAAAAAAACATACTGGTTAAAAAGAGAAACTGTTTTGTTCTTTCAAAAAACACATTCCACTTCCATTAGCAACTAGTACGTGAGAAACTAGTTACAGAAGGTTAAAAAAAACGCAATGAGGATGGAAATAACTTTATCATTAAAAATAATTCAATTCCTAAATATCGTTATACAGTAATAAAGTCATGAAAAGTCTGCAAACTAAAAAATATATCAAGAAGTAATACCAACTGATTACAGATTTGGAAACTTTACCAAAAAAAAATCAATGCACTGCCTGTCAAAAATTAAATATGATAAAATTTGATATTTTCATTGAAATCAACATTAAATAATCAAATTACTTAGTAATTTATTATTATTAATAATACATTTTTTTGATTTATTTCAATTTCATAACAGTGCAGTCATTTGTTAATTTGCATGCATTTCTATGACCTTCAGTTTTATTCTTTAATTTTTATTACTTTAACCCCTTATATGTAATATGTGGTATGTAATCAAATGTTTTAGATCTTATGAGGACATTTATAATGAAATTATTGGGATTTATTATAAGGCTGTAAACTTTACTTATGGCGTATTTTTATTAGGCCATTCTCTTGTCGGTTTCCCAGAGAGCAATGTCTTTATCGATGAGTAATACAGGAGAGATATGTCTTACCCATCAATTTAATGGAAAGCCTTCAGAGACCTACTGCTGTGTTTTGCTGGCACAAACACAGGCCATAATATTACTGATGCTTTAAAATAAGTGCAGGTCTCAGCTGTGTTGCATAAAATATCTCCGTTTTGCCATTCATCTTCTCTCTCCCTTTTATTCACCATTAAATAAAGATGCCACTAAAGTAATGCAACAACAAGCCATGAAGGACTTGGTGGAAAGTGTGTTGCTGGATGCAGAGAGGGCTTTTAATTTTCTAAATAGCTTTTAGAGGTAAATACATTGTAAGGACTCAGAAAGAGCCAAGCTGAATTTAGTCATGCTGTTTAATTGTGTGCACTGAGCAGTTTTTATTTCCAACATCATATTTACTTATTTATTTTTTGGCAACAACAAAACCTCAATGTGTGTCTACATTTACTTTATGCATTTCCTTCTTTTATATCTTTGTTTACATTTGTTATCACCCTTTATTAACACAATCCCACTGAAGGGTGACAAAAAAATGTATCCGTTTTTTTTAGAAGGTACCCAAAAGAAAGGTACCCAACATTAAATAAAGACATTAAAGGTCAGAGGTAAAAGTAAATTACCTTTCTTCCATAAAACCAATAGTTCAGAAAAACAAGCAAACAAACAAACACACTCGCCAGCTCAGCACCTACAGACAAAACCACCTAAATAACAAATAAAACTGAGTCTGCTAAATGGATGGTGTACAGAGAACAGTACACACAGCAGGCGGAGCTGTGCATTGTATTTTACAACTCCAAAGTGATATGTACTAATAGAGCTAAAACTGTGGATCCCAACTCTCTAAAGGGGCCACTAAAATTATAGATTTTCATTGCACTAATGTAATCAAAACTAGTGTTGCTCAGGTAACATTTTTACTTGAATTTATTCAGCACATGAGAAGAACATAGGAAGAAACTTAGTCGTATGTCAATAATACTGTCACACTCTTATGAAAGGAATTATGAGTGCTAGATTTTGACACTTTGTACCTTAAAAATGAGGATTCATTGACTTTCAACAAGCACATTGACCTTCAAGCTGATACAGTGACAAAATATGGTTCAAAGAAGATTCTTTAAAGAGGTCTTGGGCTGCTGCATTCAAACAAGCAAAACAAACAGATGCATTCTTTATTCAGTTCAATACTACAAACCTGTTAAAAAGACAACATTCTTGCAACAAGCAAAAAGGTGTGATGTTGCTTTTAACAACCCATTGTCGAGGGAATCACACTATTAGTCACTTTTTTCTGGAAGGAAAATAGGACTGATTGCTCTGGAAATGGATTGCAAGAAAGTCTACCTTTTAAAATCCACTACTGTTGATTATCTTTAAAGCTTAACCCATCAGTAAATGCCAGTTTACAGTAACACCATCACAGCAACACTACTGTGGATTGGCTACAATAGATACATTTGGAGCCTGGTGAAATAAGTTCTTTTCAGATTGGGTTTTTTCTTTGAGGGAGTGGTGAAGCTCCAACCAGAAGATAGGGGGCATTTGATGTCCCGCCCTTACATGAGTCAAGATGTCCTTGGGCAAGACACTGAATTCCCTGTTGCCTCTAATATGCTTACTGGTGTGACACTGAGAACACAATAAAGTGTAAATATATCTTAGAAAGTGCTGTGTGTGCATAAATACATGAATAATGCTTTTTAAAGATCCTAGTTGGGGTTAAAGAACGTTATTCAAGTGTGACCAAGCCAAAATGGCTGACTTTAGCAACACTAAAGCTATTGTTTAAAAATAAAACATGGAGTACACAGAGTGGTTGTTGGTGGGGTTTCCTATTCATGATAAGCATCACACATGATAAAATAATGTAATAAATACAGCCATTATTGCTCATTTATTGCTTGCACTCACTATTACAGAGCCAAGATGAAGACATTGAACAGTGGGTTGGGGGAGCTGATAAATGGCTCATCTTGCTCCTGTGAAAGGTCAGAGCTCTCATTATTTACAACACTGGATCTTTGTCATGGCTCAGTGACACTGACCTTGTGCAGGTCCCACGTCCCTCCATCTTTCTATACCCATGTGTGCATGAGTTTTCATTGTCTCTGCACGCTTGATTACTGAAGGTTAACAATACAGAACGAGTACAATACAACTGTGTTTGTCGACACCCTTATGCATGTGAAAACACACGCACGCAAAGGTTCGCACTAAAAACACTGAACAATTCTCAAGACATAAGATTGACCTTGGTCTAGATAAACAATTGTCCTACTTCATTTATGTAGCCTCTGGGTAATCCATTTTTTTGTCCTTATTTACCACACTTACATTATGTAATCCTGTTTTTGTAAAAGAGGCTAAAAAGATAAATTTGCATAAAAATAAGTTGGCCTAAAATAATAATCCAACATCATTACACTTGGGTGGTCAAACTGAGCTTCCAGCTATCCATTACGAACCCTATTCTCTGTTTGAGAAGTAGTGTCAGATCAGTAACATGACACAAAAGACTGTTTTCTTTTCCCACAAGACCACATGAAACCATTGTTTAAGCTATTTGGAAAATTGTAGGGTTGTTGAAATAGATACTTTGCAAGGAAATGGATGAGCCATCTGTTCATCACCATCTATTTCAGCCTATCAAATCAGTGGATTGGACCCAATGTTAAAATCAAAGTATTTTTAAAGCCAATTAGGAAAAAAGGGAACTTTTTCTCAGATAAAAGCCTATCATACTTAATTAAGTGAAGAAAAACACACTTGAGGGTTCTATGAACATCCACAGAAACCTTTTTAAAAGACAACATGACTCACTGTTGTCACAGCTAAAAGCCATTCAGCAGCCATATAGAAGGATGTTTGTGGCTTTGCTGGTTGTTTGGAAGATAGCTTCTCTCAGGAGCAATCAGCTGTTTCTTGAGGTAACTGGTGTGGTGGAACAATTGCGAGTCATTTAAAGACTGTGGGCCTGTATTTTCTCTATATTTTATTTCATTCTGACATTTTCAGCAAGGGAAGTCTGCCTACCCTTACATAAAAACCACATTGATTTACTATTTTTCACATGTGGTCAGAACATGTGATCAAAACATATTGAAAATTTTCCAAAACAAAATATTTCTCATGTGTTTTATATGTTTAAACATGTGAAAGTGTGTTTTCCACTTCTAAGTTCATGGTTTTTTGTTGTTGTTGTTTTTCTGTAATGGTATTTACTATGAGTAAATAACTGTGAGCTGCAAAACTATTTACTTTGTCATCAGCTTTAATAAGTAAATGAATGCAACTTTTTTGGTCAAATTATTAAGAATATAGTTGTTCATAAAATGTACAGCATAGTACAGTGTATATTTACCCTTTAGTATATTGCTATGCGTACTGACTGAAACCAAAGTGTGAGAGGATTCATCTCTGAAAAACTGAGATAAACAGCATATTGTATCAGCAGTATAAAAAGAGAAGAAGAAAGTAAAATCAAGGTGTTTATTGTGAGAATGTCTGCAGCCTTCTGACTGCTATAGCATACATATTATATTTCTCTGCTCCGAATATTTAATTTAAAATGATTAAGCCAATTAGAGATATCAATAATAACATCAAAGAACAAGCTTTCTTTAAAGATAAATAAGAGTCTTGTAGTGAGCTTCAAAAGCTATTTGAGTTTATTTTCTTTGACAACAGGCCTTAGAAATGGTTGTTTTCCAGTGTCCCCACACACACTACTAGTCAGGTTCAGAACCCATAATACTGCTAATCTGCTGCTTTTACTAGATTACTTTAGCCAGTTTAAGAGAACAAGGTATCAATCCTTCTCACTGTCTGCATTTTATCTACTGCTTCAGACTCCTGCTGAAGATTCACAATAATGATAATTTGTGAATTTGGCTAATGATACTGCTGAGACAAGCAATCTCCCCCCCAACTGATGCTGAACTTGTCATTATGCACAAGGCCACCACAGTTCACTTGGGCTGAATCTTTAATGTGAAAACCCTAGGTGTTGTTTTGATTTTAGACAAAACATGTCCTTGATGAGTTATGCCCTGCAGAGGCACTTTTTGGATTTATGAGTTGCGTCCAACTGCGTGCAACGCTGAAAAATGGTAAATCAGCATATAAATGACTGCATTATTGAGAGCGCTAAGAAAAGCATCAGTACATAAGTCCATTATACTAATTGGACTCGCCCTCACCAGGGCACCCAATGGCTCCAGTCACACCAGGGTCGAGTGGTGATAAATGAACGGCCCAAGTATGAACACAGCCTTAGCCAATGATACAGAAGAACATGGGAACAACTGCTCTTTTTTTTGTTTATACTGACCTTGTAATTAATCAGTAGGATGCAGGGAAGTTGGAAAATGTATAGCAGAGGGTGGGAGGTGGAGGCAAAGGGGAGTGTGTAGGAAAGCAATTTAAAGCCCCTAAGAAATTACTACACGGGGAAATTTAGAGTAAACACCAACACACCACTGTGCTTTGAGATGGCATTGATAAAGAGATGATAAATCTCAAAGATCAAGAGTTTATCACCTTAAACCGAAGAGTGCAACAGAGTCGGATATTAAGCACCATTTTGTTTGTTTCCACAGATGGGTGTCATGTTCTGAGATAATCCAATGGATGAAATCATAAGCCTTTGGTAAAATATTGACCTAACCTAGTTTTCTTTCTTCATTTGTTTGCTCTCCCTGAATTGGTGCATCTTTCTCATATGAAATAACCCTTCTGTCATTCCTGTCTTGTTTTTATCTCCTTTAACTTAAACTGTTGCTGACTTCAAAGAATAAGGCATTTCTTGAGTAGTAGGAAAATAAACATTCATGTCAAACTAAATTTTAGTAATTTGATTATTGTATAGGACTTTTAGGACCTTCTATTAGGTTCTTAAAAGTCAAATTTGTCCACAGTTTGGTGGTTGACATTTTAATAACCAAAGCTTTTTTAAGGCATAAGTTAAAAATGACAACCAGGAAGACATAAGAAAAGATGAAGATTTGCAGTTGTTTTTTTTATTTTACTTCATGATGTGTGCTCACAATGTGGGTATCTTGTTGATTAATATGAACATTGATGTGAGAGCATTGTGTTTGTTTTTGATTAGGCTAAATTTGACAATCATTGGATGCACTTTAAGACACACCCACTAATGGTTAATTTTGTGCTTTGGAAACCAGCAATATCCTGCAGCAAAAGCATTTACAAGCCAAACTATCACAGCGTGATATGAAATCATGCAGAATAGACCGGGGAGCCCAACATGTCAAAAGATGTCATTATAAAATAAATCTTAGAAGAAAATGAACTGTGCTAAAAAAACAAGTGAGGCAAAAAGATGAAGATGAAACCTTGCTGAGCTGTATTTTTAAAATAAAACAGGAGCACACATAGAAGACACAAACTAATGGTGTGTCTTTGTTGTCTTCTTCTTCACTACGTCTCACCAAACATCAAGCCGACAATCTGACATGCTTTAAAAAATATATGTAGTTTGACAGAGATTGAGACCAACATGTTATCAAACCCATCTTATACAAAGTGACATGAATGACATGAAAACTAAAGTGTTGCTGTCGCAAGGAAACACTGGGATGGTGTGATACAGTTCTAAAAGTGGTCGAAAAGCTAACCCTTATCTACAGAAGTGCAGTCTGCTGCATGTCTAGAAATGATCTAATAAAAAAAACACACTTGAAATGCTTAAAATGATTCACAACAGTTTAGAGGAGACAACCTGCTGGGAATACACCCCAAGATAAATGGAGCCAATCCAAAAGAAAGTCCAGAGAGGAGACTGAAATAGAAGAAGATGAGCACAGTGACAGCGTGACGCAGTACCAATTAATAAGGTGACAAAGTCACTTTGCACTGCACATGTCAGTTCATCATGGCTGTCTTGCATCAGAAACTCCTCTGTGAAGAATTATGAGAAACAAACCACACAGAGCTGACAGTAAACTCATTCCACTTTATAAACAATCAGAATAAAGCGAAACGTTCTGTACAAACCTGAGAAAACAGTTTTCATCAACAAAATATTTTCTGTTAAAAACAGCTTTTTTTCCACGTAAAAGCTTGCGCTGGTAGTTTGATCAAACAGTTTAAAGTGATGGCATAAAGTCTTTTACACACCGAACACTTTTTCCCTTGATGTTCCTTACTCTTCATTCAGACAAGCCTCCAGAAATGCTTACAGTCACAGTTTTCCCACATTGTGTCATATCACTATAACATTACATATTAGTGTGCAAAGCACACAGTTTTTGGATAAAACAGCATAAATTGTGGTGGCAGAAATTTACAATTGTGACATGTTTCAAGTGAGACATACTGTAGAGTTACTTGGTTTTATGTAGTCTATTTTCTGTTGCAACAAAGTAAAAAAAAAACAACAACAAGGGGAGTATTTCACACGTGACACAAACACTTTAAAGAGTATTAACTTACATCAGTTATTCTAGGTTCTTTGGTAGGAAATTATAACTTTTATTTTCACAGTTTCACAGTCTGTCTACGATGTATCTCTCTGATCCATCTGGTATTATTTCTTCCTTGTTCATTGTCTTTTATAGGATGCAAGCAGCTAAATAGTCTTCTTTGTATCGTTAACAAAAAAGAGTTTTGTGTTTTTTTTAACGTGCATTTTTATCTGTTTGCAGTACACCTGCTGCAAAAGTACATGAAAACAACTTACTCTGTACTGTAATTTAATCCTCCACACTATCCAAGTAAAAATGAAATATTATGACAACACTCCAACCTTTCTTTTTATATGACTCAGACACAGATTTATGAGATTTGTTTGTTTTGGGCTAGAATATTTAAGACTGTGGCTAAATAAACCTGTTAAAATACAGCTCAAATCCCAGAGGTTTGCATATTATAAACTTTCTATCTAACATTCAGCAACATGAAACAGAGACTCTTATTCGATTTTTCCGTTTACCAATAAAATTATGAATATTGGTGGAACAATTTGCTGTTATCTCAGGCCCTAGAAACTAGTGAAAAGAACAAATTTTCCGCCTCTGCTTTTAACGCTTACTAGTTTAATAGGTGCTCTCAAACCCCATTATTCAAGAGGCCACTAAACAGAGAGAGAGAGATTCAGGTTTATTTAGCCATCGCCAGAGATTTATTTTAGCAACGCAAATAAATAAATAAGAAAATACAGAAATGTAGCACAGGTTTATAGCAGAGTCGTAATTCAGCCACAAGAAAATATATTCATGCACAATCTGATGCATTAGAGGAATTTATAATCAGTGAAGCAACACCAGTCACTGATAAATATGTAGCACTGACAGAGGGACTCTGCAATTCAACACTCTGATTTGATGAACAGTAATGCTCACAAAGCTGAGTTACCGAGTCAGACGTTTAAGTAAAATGTCATTCTTTGATTAACAATTATTGCTCATAAAAAAAAAATCACAAATCTGTCAGGTGGGGCTCACTGTACATATTGCCACTGTTTTTTTTGTTTTGTTTTGTTTTTTTTTCAATCACAGCACTCCTTTCAGTTATTTCCATATTACTCACATCTCTGCCGTGCTGAACTCGGTAGTCTATTCAGGAATACATGTACAACAATCATGTGGTAAGTTCTAATACTTTAAAGGAATAGTTCAGATCTTCTGATGGGGGGCTGGGTTCTATGGAAAGGTTACGAACAAATATATGTTGTTGAACAATCTTGGCTTAATAAACTCTCTTCCATTAAACTGAGTTTATTTAAAAAGTTGCAACAGGTGAGACTCAATTTACTGTATTTTCTAACAATGCTAAAAAAAATCCCACATGAACACTAAAAGTGTAGTTGAAATTTAATAAACTTATCTCATTTAAACCCAATGTTTGGCATGCATGTAGGGACTTATATTCACCCTCCAGCCACAGACTGACTGCAATATATTTTAACACAGCTTGGCCCATTTCAAAGTTGCATTACAAGAGTTTCTTATTTAAAAGGAAAGAGCAGATGTTGTTTATTTTGTAGACAGTAAATCTTTTTTCTTTTTATGAACAAAACCACCATAATAACAAACATTTCTTGTCCTGAGGGTCAAAATCTTTCTAATATGGCAAACTGTTAGAATAAAACCTCCATATATTGACAAACTGTCAAGCATTTCACTGCTTTCGGGCAATTTACAATTCACTGGTTCAGTAAGTCGGACACCAAAGACTGAAACAGTGAGGATTCAGTTATAATAAGACCTAACTGTGTGAATGAGTTTGCTTCAGTTCACTTTCCAGCTCAACTCTGAGCAATTTTTATAGATTTTATTCGGTGCAAAGTCCTTTTTGTTATTGGAAGTCCACCCCACATGAGATTTTATCCCTTTACAGGTGCTTTTGCAGGTACTCCCATAAATTAAAGCACGTCTTTCCCCAAATAGTTCATGTTGAGATTTGGGTTTATGAATCTTCTTGTGCAGCTATATAATGTGTCTATGTCTAAATCCACACATATTGTTAGCTTATACTCATTTGTTGTTCCCGCTAGCAAGTCAAAGTAATGAAGTGGCCCCTTTTGGACTGAACACATAGGCCAGACTTTTTGGCCTGTCAGGGGATGAATTTGCTCATATATATATATATTAGGGCTGTGAGTACTTGAGCAAGAGATAGAGTTTGTGAGTGGTTACCCACGAGGAAAGGCTGGAAAACTGTTTCCAAGATAGTTTGCTAAGAGATACTGTACAATAGAGGGATACAAAAGAGTGCAAAAAGGCAGTGAGATGGAAAAGTACAGAAAAAGGTGGAAATAGTGCCAGCAAAATGAAAGAATGAAGAGAGAGATGCAGAGGTGGGGAGATGGAGATGAGTTGTCTGCCTACGTTCTTCCCTCTGTCTCTCTGTAGTGGGCTTTGTAGATCACAACAACATGATCAAGGCCTAACTTTATTATGGTTGCAGCTTTTGGCTGGGGTTGAAAAGACTTGGCTTCACCCCCTCCAACGAAGCCCTGCCATTCTGCCCATGACTCCGCAAAACATTCAGCTGCTTGGCAGTACAGAAGGGTCTGGCGGGCACCGAAAGGAACGGATTGTAGCTTTCCAAAATGAGAACTGTAGCCCACTGAATGAGCTCATTTTCTGCCCTTTTGCACCAACTCATCTGCACTGGCATAAAGCGGGGCTGTGATGCATTTTCCAACACAGCAAAATAATCACCAGTATGTCTCTAATGTTCATAAATTCATAGAACGGAGGCAATAAAACAGGAGGAGGACTAAATAATAACGACTGTTCTTCAATTATGATTGAAATGTAAATGTCTTTTCACAGCATACATTATCTGTGCATTTCTGAGCATGTGAACTTATTTGAGACCTCAGAGCTGCTGAGCTCATAAAGCCTAGATGGATGGAGAATATCTAGCCTATTCCTCATATCAGGCAAACAGCAGGTGACAAAAATAGCCAGGTGGCACATCGGTTTAATAGATTTTACAACCACTGTAATAAAGCTTCTTGTTAAATGTTGCTTGCACATTAGTGTGATTCACTCTGCTCTTTCAAAGCCAAACATACACATTTTATCACCAGTAACAAACCCGAACTGAACTCATTGTCACAAAGCTCCAGGCTCAGAGATTTAAACTCCCTTATCCTAAAAGGTAATAAAACTTCACACAAACACTCGCGGCTGCGCCCACACAGACAAACACACCAATTTTTGGCTTCCGTCTTCATATTAAACACCACCATCAGGCAGAATTACAAATCGGTACTGCTCAGGTGGGATGATTTACCTGTTAAACACGAAGATGCAGTTTTCAGAGCAACCATGTTTCACTGGAGGCTGACACCATCATCCAAAGAGTCATAAAGGGGTCAGGCCAAGCTCCTCAGAGCAAAAACTGCTTTTTTATTGAGTTAACCCTACATGTACATTCATAGCTGAAAAAGCAAAGCCTTCTTTAAATACAAGGTTTTACCACTACAGATGTAGTTCCTTATAAAGTCTTGAAAATAGACCACTCTGGTTGAATAACAACAAATGCCATTATTTATTTAACAAAAATAAATCCATCAAGCAGAAACATGTGAAAATATAGAATGTAGAGGCTGAGTAACGGCATGCTGCTGTGAATCAGATACATGTGAATAACTCATCAGCAAGTGTGAGCGTCTCTATCTAGTAAAGCAGACATTTTCTGGTCTGAACCATTCAGACATGTGTTCAGCAAATGTAAAAAAGGCTTTCAGTACAAAGAGTATACTGCTGAAGTTTCTTCACTATTTGACATTATGTTAGAGCTTATTTCACCGGTGGATTCAGATTCTTTACTGAAATGTTCAGTTCATTGATTCAATCTTTTTTTTAAAAAAAAGCTATCTTTGTCAGGTTTTGACTTTTAAGTATTGCTGGCTCAGAAAGTGAAACTCAGACTACTTTGTCTAAGTTTACGTTCTAGTACTTGTAAATTTTCTACATTTGTGAAGTTTTGAGTTTTATACAGACGGTTCAACGGCAGTAAGCTAACTCCTAACTGCAGTCTTGCTCACTAAGCTGTGTTCTTCTTCATGTGCTTCAACCTTTTCACTTAACCTTCCTCTTGTGATACAGTTTACGACCACGGGGTAAACTAAATTGCCTCTCCTTGGACCTGCAACAAAAACCAGTGTGCAGTGAAGTTTCTTCCCAGCTTCAGTCTCAGCCTCAGGAGAGACAGAAGGCAGGAGAAACAGAACCAGAGACACAGTTGGTGTCACAGAGCTTAGGCTTAAGAAACATCCAGTTAGATCTGTTGAGATGAATTGACAATGATTTGGCTAACATTTCTGCACCAGTGCCTTTTATTTTTTTAATTTATGAGTGTCTCTTTTTTCATCTTTTTTTTCTGAAGCATGGTTCAAAATTAAATTAAAAAAAGTTCATTTTGCTTTTTCTCGATGGGATGTGCCTACAAACCTCCAGTGGGAGGCGCCCAGGAGGCATCCTGATCAGGTGCCTGAGCCACCTCAGCTGACTCCGTTCAGCTCCTTTCTACCCTGAGCTCCACACCTTATTTCTGAGGCTGAGCCTGGCCACCCTAGAGAGGAAGCTCATTTCAGCAGCTTGTATGTGGGATGTCATTTTTTTGGTCATGATCTATACCTCGTGGCCATAGGTGAGGGTTGGAAAGTAGACAAAACAGTGAATCGAGAACTTTGGCTTTTGGCCCAGTTCCTTCTTCACCACAACAAACTGGAGCAATACCCTCATTACTGTGGAGAAAACCTCTTTTTGTGGATCCATCTGCTGCTCCATCCTAACATCATTTGTGAACAAGGCTTCCAACTACTTAACTCCTTTGCTATAGGCAGAAACTCATCCCTGACCCAAAGGGAGCATTCCTCCTGGTCCATATATTTACTTAACTCGTTGTATCTGTTAATGCACCTGTAAATTTATAAACATTTCAGTCTACAGAGGATTCAAGAAGTCTCTATTAGCAAATTTAAAATTTAAAAAATCATTTTCAATTTTAAACTTAACATTACTTAATTGTATCGTCTGTTTAGAAGCTGTCATTTAAAACAAATAAAATGATGCTAAGTTAGCCTTTACAGTTGTTCAAGCAAATCCAACTCACTGCTGAGTCCAGGCACCTCTCGCTTTAGTTTTCATTTTGTATTTTGAAATGGAAATCAATAATCAATTTGGAAATCAATAAATACAGATACACGTTCAGTTGTTAACATACTTGCTGACCTGCTTCTGTAACATATGTGGGAAAACCTGATGCACTTTTGATTTATGTACTGAGTTTTGTTCACACTGTCGATGACAAATACCCTGACTGACCAGTCACTGTCATTCACACACACACACACACACGCACGCACACTTTTCAACCTCCATCGCCCTTCATCTGAGCTCTGACACCCGTTCCCATGGCAACACTATCAATAGGGGACGAACCAGGGTCAGAAAGTCTCTCTCTCTCTCTGTGTTTGCCTCTCTCTTCTCTTTGAACGAGTCCTGACATTTAGAGCTCTATCTCACTTTTGAGCCTTTGCATCTCTGAACATTTTTAATTATCAATTCCCTCATTCTGATCGTGTTAACAGGTTCTGTCATTTGCCTTTTGTTCATTAGGTCAGTGTCAAGAATGGAAAAAGTTTAAACATAAATATCTACATGCAAGCATTAATAGAAGTGTAAATTAGCGCTTTAACTCAAAGGGAATGGGCAAACATTTATGAATAAAATTATACCAAACAATTTAAATAGTTTTTTAACACAACAAATTAAAATTTGCTATTTTTTAGTGGTATTTAAACCCATGTGCCATAAATTCAAAAATATATCAACTAAGCATGAGTAATGTAGTACAGGAGAAAAATAATATTCAGGGTTAATTAAACCGGAACTTGACTTATTGAAATGAATTGGTGGATTAGTAAAGATGGACATTACTATATGAATGCATTCACATAATAAGCTTTTGGATGTTTTGGCCAAAGCACAGCTTCTCTACAAGAGCCCATTTTTCAAAATAATAAGAAATGAGAAAGAGAAAATTGAAGCTGTGCTACTTTATTTATTTTTTCAATTAATATTCTGATAACAAAATAAAACAGATTTTCAGAGCTAAAGAACAGGTTTTTTTTTTCCTACAAGCAGGTGAGGAGACACATTGTTGTCAACATTTAAAAGAAAAGGGTAAAATGCAGACGCGGTTGTTTGCCTACAACAGCATACATCAATCCCCACCCTGCAATGACAACCAGGACAGCAGAAGCCAGCTCTGTCTCGTGTGATATGCAAAGTGTGCAGCATAAATCTGGAGTTGGTTAGGCATGTGTCAATAAAAGTGTGACTTTCTCTCAACAAGGAAAGGGTGTTTTGCCCTTAGCTAACCCAGCTTAATCCTGCTCCCTGAGGTATACTGCTGAGTTGATCTGAGTCACACAATTTGCTGGAGAGAATGCCAATGACTGTCAGACAGCCACCTGCCCATGTGTCTGAGCCGGGGGACCTGCTGCTCGACTAAACTCTGCTGATTAGGTTATTTCTGAATCTGACTGTCTCACTACGTTCACGCTGTTTTGGCTCTAAGAAGGGAATAAGTGGAGGGTGAATTCTGGTTTGTGTTTGCTTTGTCAAGTAGATGAAACGCTGCTCACATTTGTACGAAAGGTCCTTTTTTCTCAATGCAAATGAATAATTTTGACAACAAAGTGTAATTGCTTTTTGTAGAAAATCCCTGGGCATGGTTTATTGCTATACATTTTTCAATAACAAAAATAATAAATGAAAATATTTAGTTGTGGAATAATTAAAAATCCTTGGCTTAAAGGAAAAGTTGAACAAAAAGAATGAATCCCATTTACTCTAATAAAGAAAAGGAGAGGGGCATGCTCTTTTGTCAGATTTGTACATTTGTACATTTACATCCTCTCTAAATTATTATGGGTAAATTACTTTAACATTTCTGTAATCAGAACAACTATTTTCCACTCTTCAGCTGCTTGGGCAGTTTGAGGACCAACTTGACATTAATTCACGACTGGAGCAATCTGCCACACATATTCCTTTTTTTCTGCTGTAATGTTATATAAAAATCATTTTACATAACATTTACAAGTTCTATTTCCAGCTATTTAAAGATTTCTTACATGTTTTCTAGACTTAGAAATCTCCAGTTTTTGCAGCTTTCCGCTCTAAATTATGAACTGGCATCACAGCCTTAACCTGCAGGACAGTCACTGATGAAGTTATCTGTCATAGTTGCTCATTTCTTTGATAAGATGCTTCAAATAATTACATTTAATGTTTGACAGATCCTGTCTTTAGGGAAAGCAAGTGTTTGAGTTAACCAGAGATTCTACAACAAGCTTTGGTTTAAAGTACTTCTTTAGATATTTAAAGAAATAAGGAATAAAAGATGCACATCCATACCTAAAATATGCAGCATGTTTTTTGTAATTTTCAGGTTGCAATTTAGATATTTGATAAAATAACAATTTTATTTAATCAGTAGCCTTATCAGAATTATGATACTGTTGATTATGATAATGTTATAGCATAAAAGCGTATAACATGCGACCTGTCCAGGGTGTACTCCACCTCTCAAACAATGACTGCTGGAGTTAGACACCAGCTCCCCGTGATCCTGAATGGAAATGCAGGTAAAGAAAATAGATGGGTGGATGGATGGATAAAAGTGTATATGTTTATTTCATCATAAAATAGGGAGCTTTGTTTTAAAATTATGAAACTAAACTTTAAAAGGCAGAAGAAACTGTTGTAGCACAATTATTTAAAGTGATACCCAAAGCTGCAGTCCTGATTAATGACAGAGGGGATTTGCCCTTTCTTTCTTGTTTTGGACTTCAGTCCAACTTATCATGTGAAGCTGCAGAACTAATTTTATCTTTGTACAATTTGCATATATCTAAGAAAATAAAGCTACAATAACTCTTGATTTTATGATTTAACAGTATGTGCACTGCAGTAAGTTTATGCAACCTCTTCATATACGTATTCTAAAGGTGTTAAATGCATTTATTAAAGCTTTTTTTTGTTTGTTTTCTTTGCAAACAAAACATGTTTTTTTTTCTGTTCTGGTTTGGATCCTGTCTTGTTTGTTTATCATGTTCGACTAAAATGAGCCAATTTATTTAAATTAGTTTTGGCTTTACTGATATAATTTTATTTTACTTTAGATGTGTTGTGTTAATTTCTTTCAGAGTTTTCATGTTCTTATGCTCGATAACTTGTTATCCTGTCTTATTTTGTCTTATTTTGTAACTGTATCTTCTTTGTACGTTTCAGTTAATTTTGTTCCTTTTTCCTCAATCCATCATTTATAGAGAAAACTCAAATTTAAATTAGATTTGTGACGTCTAAACACACATTCTTAATTTACATGATGAACTGCAGAATTGCTAACCATAAAACATTTCATTACACCAAAATGACAGATCTACATTTTTCACTTTCTGTGTTATCCAAAATAAAAGTAGTTAAATGTTAGTTACCTCTGCTGCTGCTAAAACTGCTTGCTCATCAGCTCCTATATCTGATTTTAAAAAAAGACTTTGGGATAAATATATTATTGAAATACATTTCTTCTCAGGTACACAAAGATTTGAGCTGGGGTGAGGTGAAATCCCCAAAAAGAAAAATGCCTGAGAATGACTTCGATTAAGAGGAAAACGTCACAGAGGAGAAGACATTATGAAGGCTTAAACAAAGTGCTCAACAAAAAAGCTGAGCTAATTAATGATTCATCATTACCGTTCCAGCGAGAACCCGAAAAAGAAAAGAAACCTGTCAGCCCACTTCAGAGAGCTGCCATGTAATGTCACGCTGCCTAACAGGCTCTGCAGTACGTTTCGATTATCTATCATGAGAAGACTCAGTTGTTTCGATGACATGACTACCCTGTTCCCTGATGTCTGCCAAATGAAAACAGAGCTGTGTCATCCCCAGAGGAGCTTAATGATCCACAAACACACGGACACATCCGCGCATGCAAACACAGCAAAACACAAACACACTATTACCCACACAGAGACAGTAGCTTATTGATCACTGTCAAATTTGTCTATAGACTGGAAACAAGCCTGTAAGCAACATAAAAATTAGGACACTGATGATTTGTTAGTTAGCACAGGCAGGAATAACACATTCACCACACTGCCCATCATTCTGGCACATTTACACACTTTCACAAAGAGTGACAATTCCCCCACCCCAAAATAAAAAAAAGTGAATAAATAAAAAAATATATGTGTGAGCTCACACATAAATACAGACAGAGTAATTGACTTATATGGAACAGTGAACAAGGAGTTCTTGTCTGTTTTTGAATTATGTCTGGTGCTGGACAACCGAGTCTCTGGTGAGAAATACAGTGTGTGTGTCTGAGAAAGAAAGACCGGGGAAGAAGGGAAAGAGTCAACTAGAAAAGAGCGAGACGGAAAGGATTGAACTGCGTGAACTCCCTCCCCAGGTCTGCAAGTGACAGCACAAGAGGTACGTTGGTCGAACAAAGCCATGAAATTAAAAAAAAGCACACAATTGCTGAATGACGCAATTGGTCTCTGCGAAAAGTGGAACCAAATAACTTTGGTTGTCTGGAGGAGGCGTCTCGGGTTGTTGGATGGTAGCTGGACGAGTCCGACTGCCAGGCTGTCTGGGCAGAGAACTCATTGTGATACTCGGTGTGATGAAAGGCACGAGAGAAGTGGGGAGAGAAAGGAAGGCAGGAAATTTAGGATTCATTGCGGACAAAAAGGCTTTATAAACAATTAGGACTGAGTCTGTAACTATTCCCAAGTTTTTAACAGCAAAACCAAGGGCATAGTATTTACAGTCACCGGTTTGTACAAGTTGTTTAAGGTTGTGTTTAAACAAGCTAGTTTAAAGCAAAACATGAGGAAATGATGTATTTAATTTTATTTTAACTTGTTTTTAGTCTAACACTTTTACAGTTCAAAGTAATTACCTTTTTTTCCCGATTTTTTCCATTACCTCACATAATGGGATCACAGTCAATTTTATTTTCTTTTGTTCTTCAATAAAGAAAGCTTTCCTGCCTAAAGGTAAAAGCCCTGATAAATGTAATGGCTATCAGCTAACGTGTAATATAGCCTTCACGAGATCCCCAGAGCTGTGCAGACAGTGGGCATAAAACAACTAAAAACCTGCTCTGTTGTAGCATATGGAGTACTGGTGTAGTATATAATCAAGTGTTTAAACGAATTTCTAAAACTGAAAATACCACAAAGTAATTATTATGACTACACTTTGGCAGAGACATAAAAAAACTAGATTTTGAGAGTGAGGGAAAAGCGAAAAAGAAAAGGTATTGGGAATCACAGGGAAAAGGCAATGATTAAAGATAAACAAAGATGTGTGAATTACAGCTTTGAACTGACGGGTCAGGGGTGGAGCAAGCACGTGCAAGTTAAAAAAGATACAGAACAGAGAAACACCTCTTAATCCACGACTGCCTTATGATAATTTAAAACATACTACACTGGAGATCAAAAATAAAGATAAGCATATTAAAAGAAATTCCTAGTTTTGTAAAAAGAAACAAAACTAAGAACGCATGACAAAGTAGTTGCGTAATTTTGTTTTGGTTTATAGCTTTTCCAGTTGGCAAGCCACATTTTAACTCTAAAGTTAACCTGAGGCCTCCTGTCTGAATGCTTAATATAAAGGAAAATGTGAAACAAGGTCTAAAATCAAGTTTAGGACCCCCTCAAGAACAAAGTGAGCAATTTTCTGGATGGCATCTCTGAGTGCTCGACTTTGTTGCCTTAAACAAACAAATAAATCCAAATTGTCTCTAAAGAGGTAGTCTAACACAATTCTGCCCTATGGGGGATTGCAACAAAAAGGTTTTGCTACCAATAAAAGTTCAAACAGCAGGTTCCTGCTCATTTACACTTATTGTTGACGTCCAGGTTTTCCATGCGGCTAAGGCCTCTACACTGCTGTGGGTTTTAATAATCTATGATTGCACCGGTTTAATAGCTGTATTTACAATCATGGTAGAAAATAAAAGATCTGCCTGTTCATCTATCAAAGATCAAACGACCTCAAACCCTACAAAAAACGGCACAAAAGACAAAAGCACGAGCACCTGATTTCACAAAAGGTGAGTGTGGAATCTCCCATTTTCTGATAGTGTGTGATTTCACCCAATTTCAAGCATGGCTGGCTCAATAAGATTCCTGCATCCCATTTAAACATTCCTCCAGAAATAACATTTATCCAATTTGTTTCATGGCTTCTTGCCTCCATGCCCTCATCTCGCACTCGCCTGTGGCAACCTGCTGGAGTAGTCTGGGTTTCAAATGTGAGGGCAGGCTGTAAGAAACAGGAATATTCGGTCCACTTCTGAAAACATATTTAAAGGCCAGTGCTGCATGACATGGTCAAATAATGTTGGGAATGTTGTATCTTCGGATTTGTCTGTCAAAAATTAAACACTACTCCAATATGAAAAACTCAACAGTGTGTTGTTTTTGTGTTATAGCAAGGATTTTTTTGCATTTGCTGTAAGCCTTAGACATCAGGTGGTCTGCACTAATGTATCAAGCAGGTAAACTGACCGCAGTAAAGCTTTCAGACCCCTTTGGTGTGTTGTTCACCCCTCTCTAAGAATAGCACTTCTCTGTGCCAACAAAACACCCATCTATTTTTCATTTCTCTGGCAATCCATCCCCCAGATTGACCAGGGATGGTGCTGCTTATGTAAAACCACTGCTGGTTCCAGGCACAGGGCCTATCTCAACAGCAACACGCAGCAAAACATAAAATCCATCCAGCCAACAATAGCAGCTCTCTATAATCTGCTACGTTCCCTACACTGCTCATGTTGCTAATTAGAAATGAACCAGATAATTACCCGCCTTGTCCCAATGTTTGGAAGGGAGTATTTCTCTTCCACACCATACAGTGCTCCATGATTTTGTTTCATTCTTTGTTTTGTTTTCGTGTGCATCCTCTCCCAATCATAAATTCATCAAAATGAAAGAATACAAAAGTGAGAAAAAACAGAAAAATGGCAGAGCATGTTTGGTGTGGTGGTTCTGTCTTATCTGGAGAAAAAAAACCTTTTTCTTTTTTGCTGTTTATCTCCAGTTGATGTTGCATTTTTCATTTAGTGAAGGAGGGGAAAAAAAATTGCTCTTGGATAAATATAAGCATTTATACTGGGTCACTGATAATCAACTCTGTAGAGGTTGCAGGGTAAATTTTATGTTAACAAAGCAAAAACTGTTAGAAAAACAGATATGTTTAAGCTGTTTTGTTGCAACTGAAAATTTCTTTCAACAAAAAAAAATCCAATTTGATGTGAAGAACTAATTTAACGCAATTTTAAAAGCATTCAGTTGTCTGAAATATGAATTCAAAAATCATGTGTTTTTGTTTTAGCTTGCACCTTCCCCCAGTTTTGAATATTATATATTTGAACTTTTTACCTTTTTTTTTTGTTTACAAGCAGGTAGTTTAAAAATCCTCTAGCATTTGAAAAAAATGTGATGCAGAAATTATATTTAACGCTATTCCTTCCACTTCATTTCACCTACAAAAAGGTCAATGTGAGAATGTTTTACTGAAAGTTGGAGTCAACATTTGACAGTGTTAGAGAAGAGTTTGATCTTGTGGGAAAGAACTTGGCAGGGTTTAAAGTTGAAGATATTCAGGAATGTTTCAAATCCAATTTACTAAACTATACCGTTTTATGACTTGAATATTAAACATTAAACATTATCTGTGGTTGGATATTTGAAAGAAATTTAGAAAATGGCTGCAATTAACTTAAAAATGACTTTGTACGTTCATTTAGAAGTATTTTTTCCTTGTGCTGTGATTGTAAAACTAAAAATTATGCAATCTGATGACTTTTCAAACTAGTTGTGGAACGTCGTTGATGATTTCAAGCTTCGTTCGTTTTAGAAACATTGAGTCAACTGTGCTCTTGGACCTTCTCCATTTGACGCAGTCCAATCTGGAAGATCTGCAAACAGTTTGTTTAATCTCCTGGCCTGGGTTTCACTCTGGGGTTCATGATTATCTGTGAGACTTTATAGACAAGTGTGTGTTTCCGTTTTTGTGTCTCATGAATTACATTTGCCAAGTGTGGACTCTAAAAAACTGAAAATGCATAAATAAAATGTGCTTTGATAGTTATTTTATTTATAATACAACAAATCAATAAAAAACACATTTTTAATTGCCCACTGCATTAGCATTAGCCAAATATCCTCTGAAGCAATGGGTGTTTTTTTTAATGAAATTCTGAAAAGGTAATCACTGGTTGAGCATCTACAACTGATTAACATTTGAAGTCTACCCAGATCAAGATGTCCACCACAGCATATTAAACATAAAATGGATTTAACAAATTTTACAGATATCAAGCTAAAAACATGCCTGAGGTAGTAACTGAGAATGAACAAGTGCTTTGAGCACTGCACAATATTTTTGCTTAAAACAAGAATGTGGGTGTGAACCCTGTTTCTCTGTTAGCACAATATCTCATGAACCATTACACAGATTTTAGTGAAACTCATAGAAAGTAAACGGTAGATGAACATCTACATGTGATTAACTTTGGAAGCCACCCAAATTAAAGATTGCCCCACAGCTAAGCAATCTTAGTGGACAGAAAATGACTATAATTCAGTTAGTTTTATAAATACTGAGCTAAACTCTGATGTGGTAGTAGCTGAGAGTCATCCTCAACACATTCTTTAAGGGCTCTCACATCTCACAATAAGAATAAGTATAACGTCAATTACAAGGTTTGACCAAAGTGGCTATAATTCCATCTCTTCTCATCTTAAGATCATTTTTGTTTAAATATCTCGCCTGAAATGGGGAGGGCAATATGTATTCTTTCAAAGAAAGCTTTAGGCTTTTAATTTATTTTGTAATTGTGCATCGCTTGTCATCCCAACCATAACAAACCTGTGACACAGTTTTCGGTGAGCTGTTCTGAACAGTGTCCAACAAGCCTGATTAGAAGAAAGATCTTTTCCAGTTTTGGCATGTAGGGGGAAAAAAACTGGTAAATGTCACAAAGAAAGAAAAGAAGGGGAAAAATATGAAAGTGTGACGGACCAACAAACATCCTGGGAGCAAGGATGAGAGAAGAATAGCTCATTGTGTGCAGTCTCTCTGGGCGGACAGTTTTTATAATGAGAAATATTACCATTGCCAGACATTTACTAACTGACTTTTACTAATAAATCATTATCACAAACAAAAGAGTGTCCTTACAATTCAACCAAGCAATCAATGGCCTTTTATAAGTATGGCAGAGCACAGAAAGAATGTGTTCACACTTTAGTGGCTACCACTGAAAGATAGATCAGTCATTTTACCTGGAAAAATACTCTAATTCAATACAGCATCAACTCCACATGAGTAGTTGTGAAGTTTCTAGGCAAAAAAACAACATTCAAACATTCATCTCTGTTTTTTTTTTTTTTAATTTTCACTGCTCTATGTGTGTTAGTAAATGAAGCACTTTTCTCCAAAACAAAATTGTAAGACCATTAAACTATACAGAAATGTGAAGAAAAAATGTTTTTTCTACATCTCAATTCAGCCAGGACTAATACTCTTAAAATTGCCAAAAGACAAGCAGCAATCATTACAAAACACATTAATAAATTTACACATCACATGAGACCTACATCCAAGTCAATAAATCAACAAGTACTACAAACTAAAAAAAACATCAAACCACACTCCAATTGTCTCCTAGTTCTCAGCAAGGTTTTTCAAAAAAAGAGCTTAAAGCAAACCAAGATTAGCCTCCAGTAGCCAGCAAATGTGTATTATTCAAACCAAGCCGGCCATCCCACTATCAGCACTCCCAGGACAGTGCGGCCATACCTGCTTGGAATTTTGCTGCTGTAGCAAGATTTTTCAGCTCACTTGGTTTTGATTATTGGCAAAGTCAACAGAGGCAGAGCCATTATCGAGACAACTCAAACTGATGTTCATGAATGTTTAAAATCACGTCCTCTGCCTTTGGTGCCGTAACATTTTTGTTTTTCTTTAAGCTTTACGACATGCAGTAGATGAATCAGCTGAAAAAAATAATCTCTTGTAGGTTGTTTTTAGTGTTTTTTTTATTTATTTTTGAACATGTGAAAAAAAAAAAAAAAAAAACATTTGACAAATTTTCATTTGTAATAGTACATATTTGTTATCTCGAACCTTTTCACTGTTGCTGCAGGCATCTCCAACCTATCTCAAGAGTGCTAGAGCTGATAAAAAAAATAAAAAAAACATCTGAAGCTAAAGTCCAGATCTAAAATCCACGCTGATGATCAAAAGTTATTGAAATCTGCCTGTTTTCATTTTATAAGTGCACTTCAGTAGATTATATCATAAACATGGGGGTGGCTGCCAAGGTGGGTATAAAGCAGACCAAGACAGGTACATTGTGGGGAATAAAATTAATGTATACAGCATTGAATACAATTTTGCAAGCTGTACACATTAAAAAAGATCATGATTTTTCAGAAATCGGTCGCTCAAAATGCAGCCAAGTGGATTGCTGGTTGCAAACAATCAGAATTCAGTCAGACTGCAACAGGAAATTTGCCTATTTTCTCACAATTTTGAGTCACCAATTACTCTCCAGCAGTTACAGCTCAGTGAGATTTTACTTTTAAATTGGATTGTTGCTAAGCTGTCTTAAGTAAACACAACATTGATTCTTCCTGTGAGTTTAGTTGTCTTATTTAAGCTTGAATGATTCGTGGGTCATAGTTAGAAAGCTTAACCAATACAAATCTGTCTGATAAATGACCAGGGAAATAAGTTTAAAAAAAGGAGCCAAAGTCTAAAGGAACTTTGCAAGAACTTCAGAAAAACAGGAAAATGTTTGCTTGATACAGTTTTAAAAGAATTAAAATAAATAAATCTGGTCTCTTGGAAGCAAAATATAAAGAAATAATAGGTGGATAAAAAATGTTCAGCAAGAATCTAAATAGTTTCAACCAGTTGCTCTTAATTTGTACTGATAATTAAACCATTAAATTTTCTTTGGACCTTTAATGGTTTAATTTTAAATGACTGGCATTTTGTGCACTTACTGCACAAAATGCCAGTCTTTAAGCTCTCCACATTTAATGTGGGCCTAAATGTCAAGAACAACTATTTTCCACTCCGCGGCTGCTTGGGCAGTTTGAGGAGCAACTTGACAGTAATTCACGACTGGGGCAATCTGCCACATATATTTGTTTTCCTGCTATCGATTTTACAGTTACTCTTTGCAAGGAAACTGACTTGAACTGACACATGTGCAAACTCTGGGATCCCTGGCAGCATAACTACTACCATGAGCGAAAACATCTTTTGCTGCTCTCTGATGTGTGTGACAGTAATGAGTGGTGTGGATAATGTTTGGCAACAGAAACGTGCAGAACACTGACAAAAAAACTGACAGGGACCAATGTGAGCATTATTAAATTCACAATAACTTATCCAGTCTCTACATTTATTAACAAATGCCTTTTTGTACTAGTTTTAGTGCCTAAAGACACTAAATGCACTGTCTGGTTCACACAAACACATCTTATACTGACTGCCTTTTATTTCAAAGTTTTGTTTTAACTTCTTACACGCTAAAATAAACTCTAACTGAATCATAATGTGCGACATGCATTCCCATGCCCTTCGATGGCTGTGGTGATTACACGGAGGAAGTCAGAGAGGAGGAAAATGATGGGAGGCAACAACCCATGGAACATCGATGTGTCCAACCACCACTGTCTGTTTAAGTGGAATTGACTTCTGCTCATTTCCCAAATTACACATATCTGACTGGCCCAACGCTGCAGGGGCTACAGGAAGCACTGGAGAGTCACTCTCACACACACACTCACTTCGTTTCTCCACAGGGAATCAATGATGTCTGCTTAATTATTGGGTGAATTTAATCAGAGGCACAGCAGTACATACTGCCTTGTGACCCTGTAGTTGTCAGGAAGTCATCTGGTTTCTAGCATTTAGTGTTCGAATATCACCACTATAATTAAGGCTACAACTATTTAATTGCTCCAGAGATGTAGAAGTAAGAGGAAAACTGGCACTGCATTGTGGGGGCTCTGGCCTCAGCTATTCATGCACAGGTATTTGACTACCACCACTCACCATAATTGTTTTTGAGGGGAAAAGGAGTTAAAAAAAAGCTACACATACATTTTAGTACACTGATACATCCTCTCTGAATTAGTGTCTGAAGATTAGGACCTTAATAAGTGGAGTCTGCTGAACTTTGTGCTTAAATTATCAGGATTAGAATGTTTTGAAATGGTTTTGCCATGTCTTCAGTATTTTGTCCTCCTATAACTGCTTTAAATTGTTAAAATGATGCTTATTTTTCCACTTCACTCAAAGTAACTTTGATACAACATAAATGTAGGAATTGTGCATCCTGAAGTGGTTAGCAGATTATTATTGTCTTTAACTATGTGGAAATTAGTGTCAAGCTACTGAATTTACTTGAGTTTTGTTGCTACTTTTAAGATACAGATCTGGGGCTGAAACATCATATAGGTAAAAATTCAATGCTGATGTTTAAGATGAAAACAAACAAAGTACCTTCGTGAATTTTCATGAATCTACAGTAAATGTCCCCACAGCACATTTATTCAGCATCAGGAACAGTTCAGAGCTTTATAATTGCTGCTCTGCTTTCTGACATGGTTTCTACATGCCCATTTTAAACCATTAAAAAAAATTGCTGTCCAACCTCAGGAGACACATAAGTTGGCATTAATAAGAGAAACTTAAGAATTTCTCACTTTGAATACAGTTTAAGATTAATTAAACATTTCTACAGTCTCAAGTTTTAGTTTGATCTTTCGTTTAAAGTCTGAAATAGTTGGTCTGCCTTCATGCAGGGAGCTGGATAAGAAGTTGAACTGCAAGCCTGAGGAGATGATTAACTTAGCTTAGCATAAAGCACAACAGGAGATGACTGCCAGCTTCTAAAGTTAAAAATAATATACTTTAATCTCACAGCACTTATTTTATCTCACAAATTAATATATCAAAACTTGTTTTTTTAGCTTACGCATCACAAAGAACATGAATGTACGGAAAACATGTTCAAATTCAAACTTTTGTTTATTTAAAAAAAAAATTAAAAACATGATGATTCTGAACGAAGAAAATAGAAATGTCCTGATATTTTTTTTGTTGATGTTGTTCCAAATACCCTCATTTACCTTACTTTGCCAAGTAACTGTATTTTTCTCTAACAAAATTATTTAAAGATTTATTTTAAGATAACTGTAAGATTTACTGTTATAAAAAAAAATGCAAGTTGAAAATGAAGAAAATTAGAAAGTTTGTGAGAATGACAGCCTACTTTCTCATTTAAAAGTGAAAGGAGTTAATTAGTAGCAAAAAATAACTACCTGCATTGATACTGACTGTGTGCCACCATCACTTTGCACAGCATGGTTTCTGCTTCAACCTGTGACAAATACTGCAATGTGTGAGTGTTCCTTCCCATGTGTGACTCTGACATGATATAGAAATATAATAAGCTTTTTTGCACAGCCAGTTTATTATTATTATTAATATTTTGGTCTTTCCATAAGAAGCTTCAGTCAGCACCAATTGAAAAAAAAATCACCAGCTGCCACCAAAGTTAGAATAAAGGTCCGTCTATTTTTGAAATGCAGGGGTTGTTTATTCAAGTGTAACAAAACGCTGCATAGATTTCTGCAAAACCAGGTCATTGATTTGTCTGTACCTAACCCGTCATGTGTGAGTCATCGTCATATGTCAAACTCTGAACTACAAAACATAAAAAAAAAAATAATAATCCCGATAAAATTCTTTTTGAAATCTTTCAGAAATCTCTGCCTTTTATGCTCAACACTTGGTAAACTCTTCACACAGTGAGTTTAGATTGGTTAATTGTAACAACAGAGACACCACTAGATGCTTTGCTGAACTCTTGTATGTAGAAAAACTTCTGCCCTGTCACACCAATTATAAAAGAGACTATGTGCATACCAACCTAAAACAGCTGTGTTTTGCATTTTAGGTGGAAAATATAATCTTTCAAGAAAATATGTGAACAAGTGAAGCAGTAATAACTGCTCAGAGTGCACTAAGAATGAGAATAGCTCTTCCTCTGAGCTATGGAGAATATTAAGGTAATGACACCATTCTACTAAATGCCAGACAGTTGGATAGTTCACAGAGACAAATGGCTGTTTTAGTTTTTAATCACGCGTGCAATTAAATGGCGTATGAAGGTGGTGAAACTGGTGGGTGGGAGCCTTATTTTCTTTCCAAAGGTCTTTTCATACAAATCTATTGTTGTTCTGAAGAAATAAAGAAAAAAATCAACAAAAGTTCATCTAAAAGAGGGACTTGACCCTAAAACTATTATTTAAAAACAGTAGTTATCGTATATCTGGCAACATTGATACCTAGCTTTAAACGAGATGGGCATGCAGTCTGGAGCACGTAAACGGTTACATGGGCATGCATGGGCAGAACAGCAAATTTCTGCAGCCGTCTGTGATGCGCATGTGCAATTTCATATGTTGTGGATTTCTTTGAAATGCAAACCGGAGTGTCCGTAAAGTTCCACTCTGACACCTGTGTACAAAAAATTTCAGTGTCAGAGAATCCAACTGCTGCTGTTGTGTAAACAAACTGCAGAACTGCGTCATAAATGTCACAGTCTCATTGAAAAAACAGGTTCATGCAAACAACCCCTTCATTTATCAGACTACTGTTGACTTTTAAACTTAGCTGTTAAACTAATACCTTTTGACAGCTCTGAAAGTAAAATATTCAAACTCCGTAGCCCAGCTACAGTTTGCTTAGGAAGCTTTAAAAAAAACAAACTTCTCAAACGAATTTTTATACTCAAGCTGGACATTCCCCAAAAGATTTAAAAGGATCTTTGGCTGCAGGGCTTTCCACACTATGTATGCTCTTCTCTCCTCTCTGCACGCTGACAAACTGGATGATGTACTTGAAACATCAAAAAGACATCTTTACTCACTCCATCCAGACTTTGCCTCTGCCTCACTCGCTGAAAATAAAATGCCAGGTTTTCTTCCACGATAAGTTTGGAAGATATTTTTACCTTGGCTTGACAGTTTATTAGCAGTTTGTGTTCAGATTGCCATTTTGACAAGATAATTTGGAGGAAACGAGAGAAGATCTAAGCAAAAATATTAGTAAATATAGATATATTTATGGTTATAATCTGGAGTTAGTCCGTACAAATCTTTATATTTTTTTGTCTAAAACTCTTCCTTTCAGATTAAGTATTTCAGACGAGGTGCATAGACTGACTTTGTGTAAATGGCAACTCAGAGTCAAATGCTAAACAACTGGCATAATATCTATCAAAAATCTAATTATTTAACCATTTATTTCTTTGATATGGATACTGCAATTAGTAACACCTCTAAAAATGCTAATTCAGCACTCCACAGAAGACACAAACCTGCAGAACAGAATAATTCATGTATTCAGGTCAGATTTTAGGGGACATTTTTTCCCCTTAGTTTAACAGTATGACTTACATAAAAGCAGCACATTAAAAAGTTTTTTTTTTCTTTTAATTAAAAAGTCTAGAATTCTTTGAAAGATGGCATATTTCCCACTGGCTTCCACAGCAGAGTTTTGCACTTATGTTGAGAAATAACATCATATAGATGTTTTTTATCAAACCTTGAAAAAAAATGTCAAGCACAATCGCTGTCACGACTGGAGGCAGTGTAAAGACCCAAAGTGTGGACACTGAGGCAGAGAAACTCAGTAAAAACTAAAATCTTTAATAAAAAATAAATAAAAGGCAGCACAAATACCCAGAAAACAGCAACACTATAAGGAGCGATCACAAAACATGCAACATGGAAACCCAAATTGGTAAACCAGGGAACAAACAGTAGAATCTGACAATGAGTAAATGTAAGGAGTATAAGTACTGGGAGGAATGAGGAACAAATGAATGCAGCTGGGCTGATTACCAAATGAAGGACAGGTGAGTAATGAGGTGCTGGAAGTAGGACTGACGGAGGAAATAATACAAGTAATACAGAAAGGGAAACCAAAAAAAACACAATAAACACAAGGAATCTCAAATTAAAACAATGTGTGATCAAAGAGCTAAACACAATAACAAGTATCTCAAATCTAAAAACACAAAAAATCTCAGGGCCATGACAGTCTCATAAAATATTACAAGATCTCAAGCAATCAGTTATCACTCAGAACATACGTTGGAGATGACTCTCAATGACACCCAGACCCAATTTAGCTCAGTATCTGTAAAATTGACTCAGTTATAGCCATTTTTGTGTTTGCTAGGGTTGAATAGCTGTGGTGGCCAGATTGAATAAGGTTTATTTCATTAAAATGTGTCCAGTGGCTCATGAGATGTTTTGCTAATACAACAGACAAATGATCACAGGGAAAAACATGATCGTCTGCCTTTTGCCTTTGGGCAGCTGTCGATAATAAGTCAATGTTTAACTGTACATGCACAGGCAGCAAACAGCAGTATCAATAATCTGCTTCTTCCTGCAGCACATTTACTGTACAAACATAGCCATTTTTTTTTTTTTTACCCTTCAGCTAAAAGTGTCTCTTGAGCTGCAATGTTAGTATATCTGAACATCCTTCACAGGCTGCCTGGAGGGGGCTCACACCTGAACTTTAAGCTTTTTACTTCACAGTACGGGAGCGAAAGCAACTAGTACCAGAGGTCATTTAGAACACCTCCTTCTCTCTCAGGATATGCATGCTGCACAATGTGCTTATAGCTAACTCAAACCGGGACCACACGGGGTGGTAAATATCTTTAAAAATAGGTTTGAAGAAAAGGTTGAAAGAGATGGAGGACCTTTAAAGATTATTTTCCTGTACACAAGGTGAGATAGGAAGAAGGAGAACAGCGAGAGACAAAGAGGGAGATGATGAAGGAGAAAGCGATGATGCTGACCGCACAAGGAGAGGGGACGTGAAGAAAGAAAGTGACACAGAGAAGAAGAGTGAGAAAGACAGACAGGGGAGGGAGAAAAACACCAACTGCTAAGTAGCAGTTGAAGTGGAAGAATTCCAGTTTGGATTCAAGCAGTTTGGCTAATGAGGATCATTAACGTGGCCTCCCCAGCTACTCGAAATGCTGGGGAGAACTGGAAGACGCAAGGATAAAAATAAAGCCGCTCAAGCATATTCCAACAAGATTTATAAGTCAGGCACTTGTAAAGAAAATATAAAAAAATAAAAACGATATGGCACATGCTGGCTGCAGAAGGTAATTCATAATCCAACACCACTTCCCATAGATCTTGGAAACAGCAAATTTACCCAACAAGAACACTCGGTTGAACTCTGAACTCTGCGGATCCTTGTATGGAGCACAGCAGAAAAAGAAGCAGTTTATGTGTCTGCGATTTCACAGACTGAAAGTAAAGACCAAGGTAAGCGTGTCTCTTTAATATAAATCAGAAGCTTATCAGTTCAGCTGTGTCGTCCCAAGTGGGGAAACTCACCTTTCAGGTACAGAATGTGAAGAAGAGGGAAAAGATCTCCACTCCATTCGACTGTAAAGCTCTCCATCTTGCGCACATTATTTCAAGTGGGCAGTTCACATTTCTCCCCACATTTTATGATCCTATCAGCTTTGCCATTTTCGCTCTCTTCACTCGCTGTTTAACACACAGTAAAACAAAAACTACCACGAGCCTTTAAAAACCAATCCTTGCTTCTGTCCTGCTTCTATAAATCCTTTGGGCTATACAATGCAATTTTTTCCGAAGCACTTCCAACAAGTTTAACAGCACAGTCAATTGAGTGGTTAAATCAGAAGGCGTCAAAATAGTTTGAGTTATAAAATGTCCGACGTTGGTGTTCCAGAATATAGCATAGAGCTGCTGCCTTGGCTGTCCTTAAATCGATTCGTGCTTTAACCACACTCAGCACTGTCACTCTAAACTGTTCACCAGCTGCATTTGGGAAATTTACAACATCTCGCTCGATCAGGCCTCCCCCTCCAGCAAATACTGCAAACTTGCTGTTCTATCAGCCCGTCTGTCTATATTCTGTTTGTTGTTTTATTTGAAGAGATGCTCACAGACTGCCTTCTCTCTAAAACAGCACAGTCAGTCAGACAAGTGTCTTGATAAGATGGGCATAATTGGTACCATCATCTCATCACCTGTTAGTGAATCGGTCCTCTTTAAAGTGCTGCACGGCTGAGAGAGCAACAGTGAAAAGATGGGAAGCTTAATCTTGTATTGTCATGTCTGTTTATTAGAACACCTTCAACATTCTTTATTATAAATATTCTGAGAGCACAATCAATTTGGAAGTGAGAACTCTGATCAGATCCTTATTTCTGGGAACACTTTCGGACTCCAAACTAAATCCACTTAAACCGTTCAAGGATCGAATGGTTTTGTAAAATATCTCTGCTTTATGAAGGTGCAAAACTTTGTATTGAGGTGTACAGACTCATCCCATATATTTTTATCCTATAATATGTGCAAAAAAAAGAGATTTTAGCTCATATTGAAAAGTCAAATATTGTGGAATTCCTTCCAGAAAAAAGCAGCACTCTTGAAAAATCTTAACTTTGAAATTTGACCAACAGATAAATGTTTCTTGATGACAATAAACACCAAAACTTGTGAAAAAAAACTATGATGACACCACTAGAAGCCTATTAATCATATTTCATACTATATTATCAAATATCCAAACTGTACAATGTATATGTAAAGTAGTATCAAGGTTTCAGAGACAAGACAAGATAAAAAAGATCTGAGTCTTTACTGAATAAGATCCACAAATTGAAGCTTTAAGACTGCACAAAGAACCAAGAAGGCGCAGATTTTATAGGCAGATGACCTGAGAGTGAATCTTGATGGAGCAGATGAATAGACTAGTTGCAGGACCACTTAGCGCACGGGCAGGGAGGATAAAGTGTGTTAGTATGACCTGTTATCATTGAGGACAGCAGTTGGATCTTCTCAGGCTGAGTACTGACTCATGCTAAACTTTTGAACCTTTTCTCCACTTACTGTGCTTTCATCAGGCAGTGGTGTACAAAGATGGCTGCAGTATTTAAGAAGAGCATGATGTTTTCATATGTTGACAGTGTGCCGTGTGTATAAAAGTACTCCTGCTCGACTAGATGAAACTAAAAGATAACTGAATTATGAAGTGATCACTTTCTTCACCCGATTAAATGTTAAGGATTAAATATGGTCTCTCCTTTAAACACTAAGGCATTTGTGAGTGGTACAGGGTCACAAACACCTGACTTGTCTCATTTTTATCTGGCAGCAACGGCTTTCATGCAGACAGGTTTCTCTCTTGTCATTATTGTAAAGCACTTACAGAAGTAGCTCCTTGTGATTGAGTCCGTTTTGCTCTCATGGTTGCTGCAGAGAAACAGTGGCTTCTCCCAACGCCTTCTTTCTCTTAAGACTGACTTGATATTGCAAAATTTGTATCCTGAACCCAATCCGATCAAACTCTCTTCATCCTGCTCTTTGTTGTATTTATGTTTGGTGCATTCTTCTTTCAGGGTTTTCTTTTCGGCACGTCTTTTCCACATCTTTTGCACTTTTATTGACTGCAGCTCCTTTTTACACAGCTCCATCACAACGCCTTCCCTGGTGGACTGGAGGCAAGGACATGATCATGACCCTCGCAAATCGCATATCACTCACCGTTTTCATTCATATATCAGACATTTCTACATGCCAAAAAAAAGCCTGTTTGTTTTTCAGGATGAACCTGGCTGCAAAATGTTTTGAAGGATTTAAGTTGACAAAAAATGGGAACTCTTGCGCCACTGAATCCCTTGTTTGCAATGAGCAGGGCATAAAACATTTAGATTGAAGTTTCTCATTTGTAGTGAAAGCTTTTTCCACTTATGAGGAACATAACTGCTGGTAATTAACTTTAAATCAATAAGTGGCTTGCTGAGCAACACAAAAGTTTGTTGCTATCGGATATGTGAGCCCTCAGCAACCCTGTGTTTATGTGCAAAAAAATGTGTTTGTCAAAGAAAAGAAACACCTCTGTACAGCCAAAAGTAGATCTGAATAGATTCTAAAGCCTCCGGTCTAGATTAGGGCACAAAAATCAACCGTCATCTATCTTGTCGTCAGCATTATTTTGAACAACAAAGAATGCACGCATGTCAAACAAAACCGTGCACGAACAGGTTCAGTTGAGCCCGTTCATGTGTAGTGATCATGACACATAGAAAAAGAGGCTAATCGAGACCTTCAAGATATTGTGAGCATTACAAGCGGCTTTAGAGTGCATGTTTTTTATTCCACTACCACACAAAAAAGCTCACTCAAATCGCTATCATTTTACAGGTAACCAACTAGCAAACTGATGGCGTACATAAAATCCTAGGCAAAGATGATTAAATTATTTCACAAAACACTGACAAATACTGCAATGATATGGTGATGAGCACAATAATATGGCGTGAAAATTTGTTAGACATCCACATGCACATCTCGCATGAGCCGGATTATCAGAGAGTCAAAAAGTAAAAGCCCCCACTAATCTCATAACGGTTAGCGAAGGAGAAAAGACAAGCAGCAGAGAACAAATGAGCTGAATGAAAAAGACAGAAAAGTGAAAGTTCACATTTGTTCAGACAGATGACTGTTTCTTGCGCCTCTACCTTGACAACATATATCAAAGCATTCCTCACAAAAGCAGGCATAATAGTGAAGGAGGCTACTGATGGGATTCTCACAAACATGAACCACAAAAAAAGGCTGATTACCTTAAAATACTGCAAGAAATGTTTTTGTGTTAATATAACCAGTTCCAGGTTCCTGTTCCCGCAGCACTAATGCTTTTGGTAAATTAACAAAAAAAACCTGACATGTGTTATATAGTAAATATTACTGCTTAAATTACAACTGAGAAATAGTTACATATTGGTGACTCTGTTTTTTTTTTCTCAACTCCTGTGTTTAAATCTGCGGATTATCTGATGAACGAAACGGTCGATAATAGGAGCTGGTTATGTCCACATTTTATTGTCTTTCTAACCATAAGTAATGACGGTAGCCCAGTGATTACAATTACCATTGGCGCAGGGGAAAATAGAATTCCCATCAAAATAAAGTATTATGTAAATAATTAATTACAACACAGACAATTGCAGTCTTGTTCGGCTGCCCATTGGCACCCAGATAAATGTGAATGAGCTGGGAACAGAGAAAGAAAAATGGTGAAGATAGCCTTGACAAGGAGGGAGTGAGAGGAATTTTTAACAAATACCACCTGCTCCTTCGGCAATTTATAGAAGCCATTTGCAATTTAACGACTAAACACAGCCTCTAATCCAAACGGACCCTCAACAAATGCAAACTAGAGTGTGGGAGCGATGAACGTGCAAACATTTGTATGGTTTTGCATTTGTTCTACTTAGTAAAATGTCACCAGCATATTGTTTATATGAATCTGGCATAAAGTCAAGCTAAGTTTTCTACTACACCAATGTATTATAATCTGTTTTTAATTTGAGCTTCAGCAACAGAATTTCTATGAAATCTTATTCTTTATCCTGTAAGGTAGAGAGGTTACAGTATGTGGGCACCAGTTTTCACATATGAATTTTAATATATACAGATGACTCCTCCTTAATTAAATCTATGTGTGGCAACGAATGACAGAGTGAATAATGAACAGATGAAGAACAAGCAGAAGGTAAAGAGAGGACAGAAAAAGAGCCCAGTGCAAACATGAAAAGAAAAGCGGGGAAAGAAGCAGAGTGATCTCTCACATTTTGGTGTCTCAGCTTAATGGCACTGGTCCCACATGGGAGAGACAGGGAGAGCAAAGCTTTGTGTGAGAAATGATGAATCCAGAAACAGATAACCTCAACCAAGACAGAGTCATTGAAAAGAACCTCGGAAATCAACCTTTTAGCCTCTGTGTTTACATTAAATGATAGTTTTCTCTTTGCCTCTGTTCCTATTTGTTCCTTTCCTCTCAGTCAGTCTGTCCTTCTCTGGTCAGCTCCAGCACGGCGTTCATCTCCTCCCTCCACTTTCAATGTTGTGCTTTTATCTAACTGAATCGAATCTCCCAACTTGTCCTACTGTTCTGACCATAGACAATATGTCTGTCGGACTTTGACAAATTAAACCATTTCGATATATGGCAATAACCTTCACAGCATAACACAAGGTTTGGGAGGGTGAGAAAAGGGAGAGGAACAGAGACTGAAAGAGGAATGGAGACACACACACACACACACAGATGGATGGTGGGATATATTGAGCAGAGCATGGTATTTCCAACCCCAAGTCAACGTTATGTACATATAGACCAACTCTCTAAATGTCACAGAGTCAGTGTAGCTGACACACACTAAATTATGTGAGCAGGAAAGACAGTTAATTACTTTCTGGAAACAATAGTCCAGTTTTATAACAACTGTTAAGAAACGGAGCAGCACAAGAGACATTTGACAGATGGTTGGGTAAACAGAATTAACTTTTTCTTTTTTTATGTTTAAACCTATTCATTAGAAGAGGACACCTCATAACAGCATTGCATCTAGCTTTACGAAAATAGTATTGCTGATCTCCGCTTAAGTTTTTAAGGATTATTTAAATCTGTATGCAGGCAAAATCTGTTTTTTCTGATAATAATAGAGGCAAAAACTTACTATTTCTTCCTTGTCACAGTCAGCATGTTTTTGATAAACAGGGTAAATTCTTGTACCATATAATTAACAAATACAATCAGCAACTATGTAGGACTTATCTTGCACCTACAAAATAAAATGTCCATCAAAGGGTGAACAGCGGCTTTGAATGAATATCTTTTCAATGAAAAAAGTGACTAACTGGCATCAAATACTGCAAAACATTTTCTCAAAGCAAGCTTTTCTAATGACCCTTACTAAAGTGAGTAAGTGGCTTGTGTTCAGGCACTTTTTACCTGGTTTGATAAAAAAAAAAAAAAAAAAAAAAAAGCTTTTGACAGCCACTCCAATCACATAGACACACAACATAATGACTAACTGGCATCAAATACTGCAAAACATTTTCTCAAAGCAAGCTTTTCTAATGACCCTTACTAAAGTGAGTAAGTGGCTTGTGTTCAGGCACTTTTTACCTGGTTTGATAAAAAAAAAAAAAAAAAAAAAGAAAGCTTTGACAGCCACTCCAATCACATAGACACACAACATAATCACACACAAACCAACAAGAGAGGGTCGTTAAGCAACTATTGTTGTGATCTTCTCTGCTCAGCGTGATAACAGCTTGATTGATGCTGGGGTTCTCTAGTTAATCACCTGGTTGGGTGACAACAATGCACGGCGTCTGGCAAGTGATGCACAAATTAAAAATGAGGCAAATGCAGGACCCAGGCATCCCAAACTCAGAGGCATATAAACGTGCAAGTGTGCATGAGCGCAGATATAAGACTCACACACACTTGTCACAAGCAGGACACATGTGCCGAACATCAGACTCCGCTCCACACAAGCACAAGTTAACTCACCTGCTCCGGGAAGCCAGCTGAAAGCTTCTGATTGGACTCGGGCAGTCTTCTTCCCTCTTGTTCTATTAAATCTCTCTGTGGTGGTGCACGCACTTTCTGCGGGGCTGCTCAAGCTTCCCGTGTGGCTCCACGTAAGTGCATGGATCTCTCTGCCAAGTGGAATGTGTCCCCGCTGCTTCCACCGGGCTCGAACGTGCTCTCTCTCTTCTCCAGCACTCTCACTGTCTCACACAGCTGCAGAGGGAAATATGAGGATGGGCAGCGTGGCGCTCCACTTTCTCTCCTTTCCCTCCCTCTCTCCCTCAAAATGAGATGCTCTCGCTCTGCTGCCAGTCACTCGGATGCTCGCTCCTGCTATCCCTTCACTCTGTCACTCTTTTTTTTTTTTTTTTTTTTTTTGCAGAGCTGAACTGCATGCTATCTCACCATCTTCTTTTCCCTGTTTCTCAATTGATTCCTCTGGCTTTCTCTCTCTCAGTATTGATCTATAAATATGTGTCTTTGCTTGTGCAGCCTCTAGTGGCCGTGTTGCTCAGACAGTCGGAATTACTTTTTTTTTTTTTTTTTCCAGCACAGAACATAAAGCTGGGCTGTGAATTCGCTCCAGGATTTCAGCAGGCAGCAACGTCAGCTAGAAACAGGGGAGAAATACAATAAGACCAATACATGTGACCAAGGCTGTGGCTAATAACTTTTATTTTCTGTCAACATCAAGATTATTTTTGCAAATACTTTATAATGCGTTTGCCTTGAACTCTAGGAAATTTTGCTGAGAAAAAAACAAAGAAAAATGTCAGTCCTATACTACTGGATGCGAATTATTTATTCTAGATTAAAAACAAATCATATTAACAGCATAATTACAGTAACAATTAAAAGCCTAGTATTCCTTGAAGGAATGCATTTCACTCGCCACTTTCCATGCCAGATTTTTAAACTAAGATAATTTTCTAATGAAAGAGAACAGAGTTGGTCAAACCATATTAAAAAAAAACATGCATGATCTTATGCAACACTGCGAGACCTCGTTGGGCATAAGGATGACACTCCGCTTCCACTATAACAGACCTTAGCTGAGTATCTGTACATTTGACTAAATTGTAGCTCTTTTTGTGTTGGTCAATGTCAATTAGTTGTGGCAGCCATCTTGAATTGTGCTGATGCCAAAAATGAATCAGCTGTAGATGCACATCTAATGATTACCTTCTGTATGTTTCATTAAAATCTGTCCTGTAGTTTATGAGCTATTTTGCTAATAAATTGACACCAAAAGGTAGAGACAAAGTTAGTCCTCGGAGTAACAGTTAGGGATGGGTCTCAGCTACTATCATTCCAAATTTTAGCTCAGTATCATTAAAACCGGCTGATTTGTGGTCACTTTTGTGATTCCAAAGGTGACTCGACCGTGGCAGCCATCTTGACTGAAGTCAACTTTAAGAGGTTATAGATGTACATCTGATGCTTACTTTCTGAGATTTCCATTCAGATCTGTCCTGTGGTTCATGAGATACTTTGCTAAAAGACAGGCAAACTAGCACACACACACACACACACACACACACACACACACACACACACACAGATACCAGCAAAAACATTATTGTCCTTTCAACTTTGGCAGCGGGTGATAAAAAGCAGCCTTTTTTCACACAGTAAAAGCTAACGAATGACCTCATAAAAGTAACAAACGTTGGACTATTTCACTATAAAATTGTTTCTCATGTTTTATTCATGTCAAACGAAATTCAGACAAATTAACACAAACTCTGAAAAACTTCCATGCACTTCATCATTGCTTTTAAATTCACTTAAAGTTCTGCACTGTGCTTTTTTCCAAAAGGTATTCCCTGAAATTGATGGTGCAAAGATCTGTCTAGATATGACTCACATATCTTCCACACATGTTCAGCTGGGTTGACAACAGTGAAGCAGAAAGCATGATTCATCATTTTCCATTTATATTCATAGTTTTTCATTTATATTCACCATTTTTCATTTCTATTTAAACCATTCAGTGACCACCGCTTTGTCATCTCAAAGACAAACACTAACGTCAAGAGAAGGTAACATTTGGGTTTGTGGTGGACCCAAACGGGTAAACGGCTCATACTCCATAACGGAGGCAGCAGATCTTCTCACCGCAGCCATTAAAAAACCGTTTTCTCCGGAAGTAACCCATCAAATTTTACTTTATGCCTGTTGAGCAAAAGCAAATGCCACTTCCATTTGCATGATTTAGCAGTCATTAACTTTAATAATAAATTTACATCAAATTCTAGCATAAAGCTGCACTGCGCCTCCTGGGGAAAAACAATGTAATAAGAAGGTAAGTTCACTGAAGCCAAAAACACAAGAGGAAAATCATTTGAATTACATAAAAGTAGCAGAAGAATAGGTTACAAGTATGTCAGTCATAACTAAAAAATTAATTGTATAATTAACACAATTATGATCGTGTTGCATCATAATTGTAATAGTCTTCAATCATTTTTATGAAAACAGCTGGGTGAACACTGTTATTTTCACAGCAAATAAATTAAAATTTCATTTAAAAAATGACAGCCTGAGGCAAAGGCAAGATAATGACTGAAGATGATATGACTCACATGTACAAAAGGCAATGAACTAACCCACTGGCACGACTGGAGTGAGCAGAAGCCGTCATGATGTCACCTGCTGGTTCATGAAACCTCCAGTTTTTAATCATCAGCACCATGTTTTGTTTTTGGAATCAGATGTGTTTAAAGTTTAAAAAGAAGGTCGAGCCGGGGAGTCATGCAACTATTCGATTGTGGTGTTATTTTAAAATAAACCTAAGCACACTGAACAAAACTAGAGAATGTAAGTAATGACCCCACGCTGCCCTGTGGGAAATGTATTTCATAAGAGAGGTTGATGCTTTTAAAATGTGAGTCTATTCAAACCAAAGACTTGAACCCTTTACCTATATAAGAACTTCTAAACTGACTTCACACCTGACACCGGGTATTGATTTAACACCCACAGATACCATTCACACTGAAATAACACAGATGTTTTTATACTATTTATGAATTATTTTGCCCTAATCACATATTTCTTGTCCTCCACCAAAGAGGAAAGGAAATTACTTGCCCGTGTCTGTGTGTGCGTGTGTGTTTGTAATGTTAGCAAAATACCTCATAAACTCCTGGACAGATTTTAATGAAACTATCACAAAGTAATTATTGAATGCACATCTATAACCAATTATTACTTTGAGTCAACCCTAATAAAGATGGCCGCCACAGCAAAGAGACCCTATGAAACCCAAACATAACTACAACCCATACAGTTTTACAGATACTGAGGTAAGATTTGGTGTGGTGGTACCTGAGAGCCTTACACAAAACATACTTTGAGCACTAACTGATGGTATGAGATTTGTCTTTGAAACTTTGTCATTACCTATTAAAGTCAACTGTGTCTGTTAGCAAAATACCTTATGAACTACTGGATGGATTTCAATGAAACTCTCAGAAAATAGTCATTAGATTTACATCTACAACTGATTAACTGTAAAGTCAACCACATTCAAGAGTTTCAAAAAGGCGCTTTTAAATAAAACCTTTTATTATTATTATTATTATTGTTATTATTATTATTATTATTATTATTATTATTATTATGCTAAGTCTTTGGTAGCCAAAATCCAAAAGCTAAGATGAACACTTTTATGTTTTTTTAATTGCTAAAATTAGTATTTCATGTTGATATCCATCAATTACTTACATTTAAAACAAATATTGTAAATACTTTTTAAAGAAGTATTATGTAACTAATAAACAGGCGGTAAAGAACACGAAATTGACTATTCTCAGAACGTCTTTGAAGTTAAATTGCCCTTAATTGGCTGACATTGAGTTCGCAAAGTTAATATGTTCTTTAAAAAATAATGAACAAATAAGTAATCAAACTATATGTTTTGACAGTATTATACTGCCTATCTGGATACAATATTGTGAATTTATGTGGTTTGGAAGTAACATAAATTATCTACAAATAAAAAAAATTAAGGTTACCTGGTTCAGTCACTCCTCGATTGATGGGTTTGAAAACTCACCAAAATGAGCGTTTCAGCCATCTTCCAGTAAACAAACAAACAAATAAATAAATAAATAGCAACGCTCGGCCGATGTAAAAACAAGGATGTATTAATTATCAGTTAATGCAATAATGAGCGAAAAAAAGTAAAAATCTTCACATCTAGATCTACCTTTGTTGAGTTACGGTGACGTATTTGACGTCATCGTGTTGCTCTTTGGCTCAGTGCTGCCCTCTGTGGCTGGAAAAGTTACTGCAGCACAGTCAGAACACACATGACCTTTTTACAGCTGGTACGAACTAATGCAGAAAAAGTTTACTTTTCATAAAATACATTTTAGTGTCTTTCATTTAAATGTTGTTTAATTTTTTTAGCAATTTAAAAAAAATCCAAATCCTTGCTTTATTTCATGTCTTCAGTCAACTTTTAATAAAGCCAAAAGAGAACACACTGTCATACTTAGTCATTTATTCATATTCCCTTTATTTTTATGACTGATGGGCTACTTAAAGGGTTACTCTAGCGGGTCAGAACTGCAACATTTAAATTTGTCAATTTATCAATACGGGTTTTTTTTTTAATCTGTCAAAATCATTCTTGTTCAGTTGAGGGGTCACATGAGAACAAAAATGCACACATATTGCACCAAATAACGTATGAAAAGATGACTCCCACTCTGAAGAAGCTTGGCAGACACACTGCAACTCTCAAACAAGTGAAAAATAGCGAAAACATATTGACTGGTCAAGCTGGCCCCTGACTTAACTGCCTTGGGACGGTAGCAGAGAATAAATAAATTCTCTTCTGCAAGGAGCTGCTGAAAAGCCACATTTACAAAACATGGCAGAATATCTCTGGTGTCAAACATACTGAGGGGCACTGAATCTTTCACAGAAAAACAAAAAGACAAACATACAAATATTTAAAGCTCAAAGGGGAATTGAATCTAACTACTGAAGGATGCATTCTTGATCTGAAATTCTGCATTGAGGGAGTGCAATTTAGGTGAAATATGACATCATATGTCAAGACTGAGATTTGTGCATGTGTAAAGGGAGGGGGCGTGAGTTTAGCATGTGCTTGAAAGCCTAAAAAAACAGAAGTTAAACTTATGTTGCTTGAGTAAGATAAGGTAAGTTTATTTTCATTACACTTTTGTGCAACAAGATTCTGGTATCAATTTCCCATGTACAGCAGAAATGAAAAAATAGATAAAACAAGGCAAATAATAGAAATAATAGAAGCATACTGGCTATGCATTGTCATATTGCAGGCTGAAAGAGTTTCTGAATTAGAGAGGTGTAATAGGGACCACAGTCCTTAGGAAAAAGTTGTTTCTCAGTCTGTTGTGTGAGATCTGTAGTAGATTACTATTATCTTCTATAACTGATGTCAAAGAGCAAAAGAAAAGTGCAACACAATGTTTGTGTTAATGCTGTTGATTTGGTTGGTTATAAAAGGTAAAATAAAAAGCCAGCAGCCATGCTGATAGCTGGTAAGTCACTGATATGTGTTTGCATTAAGCTTCCAATTTATAAATCAGGAAGACAGCAGGAAATCAACCAAAGGTTCTCCAGCATTTCTAACAAACAGAATGGACGTTAACTGAGAGTTTGTGTACGACAGAAGATGTTGGCAGAATGGCAGATCTTATTCAAAGCTTCAGTGCTTGAATTAAAAGGTCACCTAATATGCATGTTTTTTGATCTGTGGGAGGAAACTGGCGTTCCAGGAGAAAGCCCACGTGTGCACAAGGAGAAAACGCAAACCGCTGTTCCACCCCCACAAGAAAATACTGTTCTAAAAGAATAAAAGAATTAAAGAACTGATTCAAATAATTTTGGGTAAGTACAAGAATATACTATCTAGACCCGTTCTAAATGTTCTTTTAAAAACATGTTTTGTGTTCATACTTTAATAAAATGGTATAGTCATAGGTGCAGTGGGGGCCGGTACTGTTTTGCTGTGGCAACCCCTGCAGAAGAGAGCAGCCGAAAGAACAGCATGTCGTTTTATTTGACATTTCTCCTTTGATTTTACACGTAGCCTGATTAAGTTTTAACTCCATTTTAATGACCTTTTCCATTCAACACACTATTGAGCTTAATTTCTGTGTAACTACTGCCATGATTTCTAAATGAATATGAAGAATTAAAGAAATACTGATTACTTTTTACTTTGAAAAAAGTTCACAAACTGCATTGGTTCAAACATATCAAATATGTTCGTGCTACTATTTGATTACTAGTTACTTTCTGTTCTTTAGTATATGCATAGTTCTGCTTGTGAACGTTTTTGCCTCGTGGTGTTTGATATTCAGTAAGAAGCTAATCTCAGTTCAAGCCCTTCATTGTGATTTTATTTTCTAACATCATTTTATCTTCTTACATTGTAGCACAAAGAATTTACAGTAAACCCTCTGAGAATAAAACCATCAGTTTTCTTAACAGAATGAGAGACACTTTATGGACAGAAAGAAGGATCTCGTTTGTAGAGTTTCATCAGTGGGATAAGACCTGCTGTACGACTGTAAAACAAGGAGTTTAATGTTCTCTCCTTCAGGGCTGCAAAAGCCACGATGTCCAAACTGAAATGCTGATTATTCTAAACAGCCATTTCTATGCAGAACACAGTAAAAACAAGCTGCACTGTGCAAAATTCGGCACCCACTGCTGCTCCAGCGAGCTCCCGATTTATTTACCTCTTGCACAAAGTGCTCTTGGATGTAATGCCAGTCACATATCTCATTTTGCTCAGCCATTCATTGCATCATTGTCATTTATGGGCCTCAGAAAGAGGACTATTTCAGAATATTTGGTGGTAAGAAATTATTTCAATCACTCATCCAACCTCAGCCTATTTTCGCGGAGCTCTCAGCTGCTCCCAATATTCTTCTTGCTTCTGTGTGGTCAAATAGCTTTCTTTTTTTATGTTGTTGTACATTTTGTCAAGCAAAGCCTCACACAACACTCTGTATTTACTCGGGACCAGACTAGAGGTAATACAGAATTAGTCTGTTATTACATTTTTTTTAGAGAACCATTTGCTTTGCAGCCTAAAATTGACAACTGGGTTAAAAGATCAGTTTGCAATCTATGTTATATAAAACCCAGTCTTATATTATCATTGTGAAATCTTCACTGGTTTAAACCAGGAAAAAGCTGATGAGATGTTTTGGCATTCTGTTTTTATGCAAGATTTTGCATCTGATTCCTTCACTAAATAACTGCATTGAACAAAACCAATATTTTTTTCCACTAGAGCTAAAACCAGAGGGATTGTAAGATACTACACACACAAAAAATAAAAAAACATTATTAGAGTGTCTACTTTTTCTTATCGGGCAGCCCATGCTTGTTTTTCTTATTTTATACAGCCCGAGACGTTTTCTATGCAAACCTTCCACAGGATTCAGGACACAACATTTCTGCAGCCAAAGCTATAAGCCTGTATTGTTCAGAAACCCTATTTTATTATCAAAAAGCGCAGACAAGACTAACACAAAAGAAACAGCCTTCAGTTCGGATCCTTTGAGTTCAGATATGTTGGCGCGTGCCGTTACTGTTCTGGAGGACTAGGGACGCTGAGTTGTGCTAAAGCCCCACTTTAATCAATAACACTTTCACATTTGAACCTAAGGAATGAGTGTACGTGTTCGGTTGTTTGTCTCACGGATCTCCATGTTGGCCCAGTGATGGACAGATGATCTGTGTTTACCCCACTTCTCACCCTTTGACTTCTGGGATAAGCTCTTTAGCTGCTGGTGTCGACCCTGTTAGTCCGTTACCAAAATATCTCATGAACCACTTCACTTTTTAATGAAACTTTCAGAAAGCAATCATTGGATGTACACCTACAGCCGATAAAGTTTGGGAGTCAGTGTCATTGTCGGTTTATTTATAAAGCACATTTAAAAACCAAACAAGCTTGACCCGAGTGCTGCACAAAAAATACCAAAAATGATAAAAACATGTCATTTCAGTAACACGAAAACAAAACAGATAGAATAAAAGTCAGTAAAACAATCTAAAAAGAAAAGTAAAACGATAAAAAGGTAACATTTCATTTAAACCACAAGACAAACACAAAAAAAACTACATGTCAAGCTCTACTAGACTCAAATGCCAGTGAAAATGGTGAGTTTTCAGCAGACATTTAAAATTTTTAAGGTCTGAGAAATCCTTACATGAATCAGTAAGTTGTTCCACAGAGTGGGACCAGCCACTGTAAAACTGTGATCACCTCTGCTCCTGAGTTTGGTCTGTGGGACATCCAAAAGCCTCTGATTACTGGACTAGAGTCCTCCTGCTGGAGTATGGTAATCTAATATAGATCCTTCAAATAATCCAGAGCCTGTCCACGTAGACCTTTAAAAAACAGCGATAGAATCGTAAAAATCTATCCTGCAACTGTGGAGTGAGGCCAGTTCTGGTGTAACGTGCTCACACCTTCTCACCCCTGTCCTACATTCAAGTGATCAATCCAGTTCAAGATGGCTGCCACAGCTAATCAACATCAACCAGCATAAAAATAGTATATAATATATTATAATATATAAATATTGAGCAAAACTGAGTCATTCACAACCCACTGTGGCTGTGACAACGCCTGATATGTTTTTCAAAGTCCAAAACAGAACTCTGTCATTTCTCAACTTAAGATGATCTTAGACTTAAACTGTTCCTTTTTTGATAGTTTAAGTCTGCGCTCTGCAGAGGTCCCTGTTGAACTGTAGTCACCCTCTTTAAACCAGCCACTGTCTCATACTCTGTCCCTACAGCTTAGCTTTTGCTCTCCATATGAGTAAAACCAGCAGAATCGTTACTTTTTCCTCCTCCTCCCCAACATTTTCACTAAATGTAGACATCTACAGTCAGTAAAATGTGCAAAGAAAAGACGTAACTTTATATTGAATATAATAAGCGGCACTGTTTAAGGCGTTAGATTTTAATCAGCTTTTTTTTTATTTATTTGCCATTATGTGGCACACAGAACAGTAAGTCTTTGCCTGGAGGTCCATCTGTTATTTAGATATTTACTAGCTGCACCAAAAGCCCAGGAAACCTTGTGAAACATCTGTCACAGAAATTTAATGTCCAAGGGATAACATCCAGCCTTTTCTCTGAATGAATGAATGAGGAAGCCTCTACTTCTTTAATTAATTATACATGAAAACATTCTTTCTGTCCTCTAATTAAAGATGTACTGAGCTGGCCAGCAGAAGTAATCTCAGGTGTCTGAGCGTCTCTCCACTCTTCATTACGCCTCTTTTTTTCACCGCTGTGTGAGAACTGAAAACAGTCTGTCAGGGAGTATTTATCAGCGAGGGGAGGAACAATTTGATTAAACCAAAAGCGCAAATAGCAGGAATGGAGAGATAATAATAAATGGAACAGAGATTAAGTACAACTAATCAGGCTGAGGTGAGGCCAATTACCAAATAATTAGGCTGAAAACAAAAACAAGTCAGAGTTTTTTTAAAGTGTAACTGATAAAAGAAAAAAATACCACTTGTGCTTTAATCATTGCTGGCTGCCAAAGGCAATTATGTGTGTTTGTTTTTCTGTAGCATTAGCAAAATATACCATGAACCACCAAATAGATTTTTATTAAACTCTCAGATATTCATCACTGGATGTATATCTACAACTGATTAACCTTGTGCATCAATCCAATTCAAGATGGCTTCCACAACTAACCAACTTCAAAATAACAATAACTTAGTGGATTTTACAAATATTGAGGCAAAATTTGTTGTCATAACAGGTGAAAGTCATTCACAACACATACTCCAAGCACTAGCTGATAACAGAAGGTCTCCCAATATCGCATGTAATCACACATCATCTCTGTTATTTTTCATCATAACGTGATCTTGGTCTGAAACTCTGGCATAAAAGGCAGTAGGAGATAAGCTCTTTGCAAGGAATGCTAGGCCTTTAATGTAGTTTTGTGTATGTATGTTTTTATCAGTAAGAAAGTTTTGAGACATTTATCAGAAGCTATGGTTTCCTTCAAGCTGCATTTGGATAAGTTAAAAAATATGCGTGGTGTAATCCAAGTATATGGAGAATATCCACCTATATTTCATTTTCTCTTATCTCTACTATTGTGCATCATATTCGGGAGCGTGCTGCACATGTCCTGCGTGTGACCTGCTCCTCTCTGCTTCTCACTTCCAAGCAGTTTTTTTTTTTTCACTTGTCAATTTAGGTAAACACGGAAGGGCACGCTTACATGCAACTGTTGCACGGGGCGTTTACACTTTGCGGGACAGGCTAATTGAAAAAAGCAAGGAAGAAAATGGAAACAACCACACTTCTCAATGCACTTTATCCCGGTGACTACCCTGAATACCATAAATACATGTAATGGTGTAGTCTTATTTAAATATGGAGAGTTTATTAGTTATTTTGCATTCATAAATTAATAGTTACTTACACATAAAACATTCATAAGACATCCATTTCAGCTCTGGTCTGAAGCTGTGCGGACAAAAAATAAATATAAGTTAGAGGTTCAGTCCAGTTTAAAAAACAAAGAAAAAAGAAAAAAAAAAAAGACCAGAAGGTCGAGTTGCTATTTTCTCTCAGAGGATAGAGTCACACGAGTTGCCTAAGTCAGCAAAAGATGCAGCAGATACATAAACAAATTGTAGGCGATCACAGGAGATAAATATGGAGCAATATTGTAATGAAACCATAATGTTATTTAGGTTTCCACACTGTCACAATAGCAAAGCTAATTTACATGTGTAAATGAATTAGTGAATGCAGGCTCAGGAAGAAAAATGCAACATGAAAATAAATCCTTGCTTTCCTGTACTGCTTCCTATTTCTTACATAAGAATAAAAACATTCATATTTACTCACCAGCTATATCATAAAATCACAAAACAGGAATTCTAAGAAATAAACCAGAAAGAAAATGATTTCTTAGAGACCCATGTAGAGCATATATGCACCAGACCTTTAAAATCACAGTAGAGTTGTCTTGCAGCAGTGAAAACACTGTAACAGGCTGGCAGATGTGAGATGTTTGTTTTGGAGAATAGTGACAGTGGGTTTGATTTTCACCAAAATGCAAGAAGTCATTTCCTTATGTTGTCGCATAAATTTAAGAGAAGCAAAGGAATCTATGTGACACAGAGGCAGTTCAGGTTCTGCCAGATGAGTGAGAGCTGGCAGCCAGAACAGCAACAGACTCTGCATCACCTCCTCGAGAAGAGACCTTTACAGCAAATTCTGCACATCTAGTTTTTTTGTTTTTAGAGAACTAAACAGTTATGTTCACTGCAACTGCAAAATCAGTGATTTATTTTTCAAGATTTATATTCAGGGACTACTTTCTGTGAATTTCACTACAGTTTGTTCACTAATTTATGAGATATTTAGCTAACACTACAGCCTAACACTCACACACACGGACAGACACAGATGCCCTCTATGATGATTGTTAATAATGAACAGGAGAAGATTAGGCTGTAAGCTTAAACTTGTAAGTAAAAACTTAAAAAAAACAGTGTCTAAAGGTTTAGTAGATTCCTAGTTGAGGCATATGTGGAATATTTTACTTTCTAAAAAATAAAAATACAGTACCCCTGACCTGAAAATCTTTGATTCACTGATACTGAATGAAAAAAACAAAATTTTCTAAATTCTAAAACGAGAAGTGAAATTCTTACAGCTGCAAAAAGTGCATTATGATTACCAGAGGGTGTGTGTGTGTGTGGTGGTGGAGGGGTGCATGTCGGTCATGTGTGTCCTTGTGTTGGCCCAGTGATTGACTGGCGACCTGCCCAGGCCCTACCCCGCCTTTCACCTGATGACAGCTGGGAGCAAATCGAGCTCCTCGATGACCCTGAACTGAACCAAACAGGTTTAAAAACTGATTGATGCATTTTTGAGAGATTCGTTCACTATATGTTGGCATGCACGACTGGTTTTATGGAAGTGACAGCACTAGATTAATAATACCAACATGCAAAAATTCCAACAGCCAAGTAAAAAAAATTTCAGCCACTCTTCATTTTTTTGCTTATTTGGACATTTGCAGAAATAGCAATGGCCCATGAAAGTTACCTTTGTGCACCAACTGTCAAATCAAAAGTTGTTTTATATCTGAGACAAGGGAAAAGTTCTTAATTCAGAAAAAGAGATGAAAGTCTGAGTATTTAGATCTGTAAGTCTGCAATAATCAAGAAGCATGAGGATTCATCTGCTCCACTGAAGTGACAACATTTATGATGAGCTCATGAAAATGCATGTGTGTGTGTGTGTGTGTTTGTTCCTGCCTGCATGTGTGTCTATGCAAACTGAAAATCTCTGCCTGTCTAATTAAAGTGCTTCCTCTGGGCTCTCCTGCTGTTTTACCCTCAGAGTCCACGATGTTGACAGCAGCAGCAGCAGAAGAAGAAGAAAAAACATCTTCTACCATGATGGCTCTCAACCATTTGCTGTGAGATGCTTTTGAAGTTTCTGTTTCACATGCAACCAGACACCCACTCACACAAACGCCAGCAGATCCGCCGCAGAAAGGTGAAGGCGGACATTCATGTTTTTGCCCGCGTCTGTCTGTTTCCAAAACATCTCATGAAACGCTCGATGAATTTTAATGAAACTTGCAGAGATTGATCTAAACCAACAACTGGTTAACTTTTGGAGTCAGTCCAATTCAAGGTGGCTGCCAAAGCCTACCAACCATAGAAAACCACACATAAATGGCTATAACTCTGTCAAATCTGCAAGTATTGTGCTAAAATCTGATATGGTAGCTAAAAGTCAATCACAACACATATTCCAAGCACTACTGTTCCAGTCCATTGATTAAAACTTTATTTTTACCTGTTGGAGTAAACCCTATTTTTTTATTCGCAAAATATCTTCTGAACCAGTGAAAGTTTTTTAATGAAACTTCCACAAAGTAACCATTAGATGTACATCTACAACTGAGTAACCTTCAGTCCATTTCAGGATGGACACCACAGCTCATCGACCTTAGCAAACACAAAAATGGCTACAACTCAGTCAGTTTTAAAGATATTGAGCTAAAACTGGATGTGGTCGTGGCTGAGAGTCATTCATTCATTTCACCCACTCTGACAGTGACATCTCACAATATTGAATGAGATCATGACGTTTATTTTATAAGTTTAGACCAAAACTAACTCGATCATATCTCAACATAACATGATGATGTCAGGAGTCTGGAGTTTTTGTTTTTGCCTGCTATTTCCACCTGAGATCCAGCAGAGGGCGCCTGTCATCAGGAGGAGCTACCAGCAGGTGGTTCCAATAATCAGCTCATCAAGGGAGGCTTAAAAGGACTCTGCAGCCAACACTTCACTGTCAGAGTGTTTACCTGTTTGGTATGTGAGTACCCTCTAGACCTACTAAACTTCATGGACTTTGCTTCATCCAGTCTTGTTTTGTTTCCAGGTTTCCATAGTTCAGAGATTTTTTTGATCTACATAGACCAAGTGCCTTCCCTGACCAAACCCTGCTCACCCTCCAACACCACCGGATCTCAGACCCAACTGGACTCCACCACAACAGGACTCAGACGTGTACATTGGACTCCTCCAGGAAAGTCATCATCAAACTTCCAGTAAGCATTACTGCTGCTAATAAGATCAACAGACCACCAACTAATCCTCCACCTCCCCATCACAGTTGCTGCTCCAGTATCTTTGTTCCTGGCTTCCAGTTTACTATTCACTGCATTCAATAAATCTTTATACTCCTATCTCCTGGCTCCTGAGTGTGTTCTGCATGTGGGCTAAATCCCTGCCTAAAATCATGACGGATGATAATATAAACGTTTGGCATGAAATGCAGCAGGTGATGTGCATTCCTTCAAGAAATGCCAGGCCTTTAATTTTTTTTTGTTTTTTAGGACAGAACCTCTTGAATGCTCAAAGATTAGCGTGATTTGTCGCTGTTTTTCAGCTTTGTCCCATGAAAACACAGATCTGTGACAGCTTTCTCGACTTCACGAGGCAGCAGGCACTATGCATTCCTTCAAGGCGTGCTAGGCCCTAAATTCAGTGGAGTGAAGATAAGAAGGTAATCGACACATATTGAGAAACCAATTAAGAGTTGGATCAACCAGACTGAGTGTGAGGGTGAAGGGCGGGGGGGGAGTGAATAACATCAGCCAGTCTGAGGTCACACAGGACTGAGCTGCACAAGACGTCTGTATGAGGAGCAGTGAACTGTGCCGAGCATGACCAGAGTGCTGATGGCAAACAATAAGCAGCTGGCTCAGAGGCAAAAGATGAAATCATCGAACATCACTGAACTTTGACCTCAGGCTGAAAATCACTGTAAGGTGAGATCTGCTGTGTAAATTTACTCACATTGCTACAGTTAAACATTCTTATCAGATGGGAGCAGGGTTTTCAACTAAAAAAAAGAAAATGGCATTTTTGTCACTTTTTTTTTTTTTTTGCTTTTTGTCTTGTTGATACTGCCGTTGATAAAACCTTAGAAATCAAGCTCAAAGTGTTAATAAATCCTCACAGCTTTTCTTACACAGAATAAACAAGAGGCTCATAATTATAAGACAGATAGACATCAAAGAGAGCTCACAAATTTGCAAATGTTAGAAAATAAAACTAATTGAAAACAGGTTTCATCTCTGCTAAGCTCTCATTATCTTATTAAAAAGTTGGGATAGATGTCAGAAAGTGTAAAAATTTGTTTCACTTTTTTTTTTTTCTGTCAAACTGGCTCATTTGAAATTGTAACAACTTGCCAAATTTCATGCTAAGTTGGTCAGATCATTCCCAGAAAATTGACTTAAATTAGCTGACATGCACCCACACTTTTAATTTGCAACAGTGCGTTCTGAGTTTAGAGACAAGTGATAGAAAGTAATTACTAATCATATTACACATTGCACAGCGTTTTTTTCCTAAAGTTTCAAAATTAACTGTTAGTCAGCGCTGTCGATCTGGTAGCAAAATAGCTCATGAGCCACTAGATGGATTTTCACAAATTTCAATGGCTGTACATCTAAAACTCATTCACAATTGGCCTTAGTTAACAAAAAAACTGTCTAACTCAGTCAGTTCTACAGATATTGAATTGAATTTTGATGTGGTAGTAGCTCAAAGGGAACGCTGTCACATCTCGCAAGTTCTCACGTGATTGCTTGTGATACAAGGTTGGACCATGACGGCTATCAATCCATCCTTTCTAATTATGAGATCACTTTAGTTTAAGCAATTAAAGGTGGTGGGTGATTTACTTCCCTTCAAGGAATGCTAGACCTTAAATTTAACACAGCCTTTATCAGTAAAACTCATATTTATGTTTGATCCTCCTTTAAGAACAGTTTTTTTATACATACATGCTCTTTGCTGGAGGGGCTTTTTTGTGTACTTTGACCCATTCTTCATTTATTTCCCTCCTGCTAAGCTTTAGGTCTTCTTGTCATGCAGTGCTTCAGTATTTATAATTCCCATACAGCTCAACAATGAGCTCCATATTTAACTGTCAGGACTGCAAATGCACGTCAGTGTTCTTGGTCAGTAAAGATTGCTTATACTTGTTTTTAGTTGGTCCCTGGTGTACCAGTATCTTTTCTTCTTCTTCTTCTTCTTTTGCATCTTTGTAAAAACTATGTTAATGTTATATATACCTGCCGGCAAGCCCCTAGGCAAAAATGAAAACTTGTTAAAGCACTGTATTTTGGCTAGACAAATAAAAGAAAATGCAAGTCCTCTGGGCAGAGCTTCACCTTTTCCTGACATCCAGTTTTGTTATTAGTTTTAAAAAAAATGCAATACCAAATGATTCTATGGTAATCACAATCAGTAAAACACAGTTAAACAGGCCTGAAAGAAAGCTACAGCTACTGTACAACATACAGTACTGTAAAACCTTAGGGCAACAGTAAATTTAAATTTCAAAATCTGCTATTAATTCTGCTACTTGAGGCTGTGAATTTTGATCCTTGCCTCACTTAATTGTTGACCTTACATTATCATTTCAGAGACACCAATAGCCCCGTGGTAATTGTTTGTAAAAGAAAATGTTAACGGCGTCATGAGACCGTAAACCATTTCTATCCTTTAAGAGTCTCGGCAGATCGATGCGAGGCAGCTGTGCAGAATCCTTAAACTTACTCATCATTAGCTCTTCAAACTGGGCTGACAGGCTCGGGAGATGCTGATTTCAGATGGGCCTGAAAGTGTGTTTGTGACGATATAATGGTTTCTGCTGAAAAAAAATAATTGCCCTGAACAAACAAATGTACCGCGCTTTAATGTAGTTATGCGAGATAATTTGGTGTTTTATGCAAACAGAGTGGGCAGACTGATCATCCGTCCTGGTTTATTTCATCTCTCAGTAGAAACGAGGAGAGTCGGTGAATAGAGACAGCGTGTAGCTCTTCAATGGATGAAAAACTCCCATGTGAAAACACTGACTGCTTTTAAAAGCTGCACTTTATTTTTTTCTGCCAAGAGGAAAGCATTCTGTTCTCCTTACAACAAAAAAATTGTCGAAAGGACTTCCCAAACAGAGTGTACAGTAATGTTTAAATGATCTACTTGATTACTTAGATTTATTTCACAAAAAAAGATAAACCTGAAAACACTCCAAAAAACATAGAATTTAATGATATTTACTTCCTAATATTTTGAAACTATTGTTTTATGTCTTTGTATTGCTTTGTTAAGCTTGTTGGGTTTCACTATTGTTTGAAAAACACATATAGTGGGTTTTTTTTTTCAAATATAAAAATAAAATTGAGTTAATTTATTTGTGTTATAGCTGTTCTTTTGCTTTTGGCTTTTAGCAACCAGTCTGCACCTTTTAGCTTTTAGCTAAAGTCTTGCTAATTTTTAGCTAATATTTTGCTGATTGCAGTTTTAGCATTTGTTCTCCTAAATTTAACTTTAGCGTCTGTATTGCTCCTTTAAGCTACAGTTTTGCTCATGTTAGCATCTGTTCAGCTAATCTTAGCTACCGTTCTGCTGCTTTTATCTTTCAGTTGTGTTGTGGCTGCTTTTACCATTTGTTCTTTTGTTTTGTGTTTCTTCTGCTCATTATAACGTTAACGACTCCGTTTTAGCTTATTCATCAATTTCAGCAATCACTTCGCCTTTTTTGTAGAAATTGCAAGTTTAGGTTTATCCTATGGTTTAATGCATCAATTATTTTATCGTATATCTCTGTAAAATTAGTTTGACATTTATAAGACTACTATAGAGACTACACAGATAGGGAAGCCGGATCATCAGAAATGGGTGAAAAAGTCATGCGTGAGCTGCAAACTCAGCTGATTCTTGTGTCTGTTTTTATGTCTTTCAGCTCAAACGTGTAGTCCTCAGATCTGATGACTGATTCATTACAGTGAGGTGTTATAGTCTCATCAGCACCTGGTATTTACTTTGAGAGCGAGCCGTGCGGCGATACAATGAATTAGTATGCACTGAGGACTTCTGCGCTGACTGCCATAATGATGCCTGTGATGAAGATTGCCAACCACTGCAACATCTGCCTCGAAGAAAAAAAAGTCAGCCCTTCTAGTCAAAGCATCCATTTACGGGTAAATTTTATTTATGAAATGCATGACTGAAGAGAACTTTGATTTGCAAGAAGATGGATTAAGATGCTTTTTATGTTTTTGCTACAAAAATTTTTCATTATCTTTTCTGTCATCGAAACAGAAAATGGAAAACAGTTGCTGCTTCACTTTCAGGCATTTAATAAAAGCTTGTTTCAGCTTTTTCTTGACTTCACAATTCAGGGATTTTTGTAAATATGATAACTTATTGAGCTATTATCACCAGCACAAAGTTATTCAACAGTCCACTGGACTCAATTTGTAAAATGTGTCATTCTTTTTAAGCTTCTGGTGCAGATTTTTGTAATAACAATGGTGGAAAGATTTTCTTCTGATGATTTTTTTTTTTTTCTGAGCACGCCATATTTATAAAAGTGTATAAAACAGAACATCAACAGTGTGGAGTTGGACGTTTTCATGGAATCAAACTGAAACTTTGATTTATTTGTCTGAGAACCCTGCAAAATGTTCAAGGTCTTTCTCACTTTAACTGCACAGTTCCTTGTGTGACACCACATCTATATATGCTTCTCCACTGTGGGTATTATTATTTTTTTACTTTTCAGAGTTAGGCAGCCACTTAATCGCTTCTGGCATTTTGAGTCTTAACAAATTAATGAGCGTGTGTGTGTGTGTGGATGTGTTTGTGTCACCAAAATGTAAAGCAAACCTCAGAAATTAATCATTAAACTTACATCTACATCTGATTAACTTATGGAGCCAACACAATTTAAGATGGCTACCAAATCCAACTGACCTTCAGAAACAAATACTGTTATAATTTGGTCAGTTTTGCATATATTGATCTAGATTTCAGTGTGGTAGCAGCTGAGACTGATCCCCAACTCATATTTTGAGCACTAACAGATTGCAACAAATCTTTGTTCAAAATTTTCCCACTAAACCAGCCACAGTATTTGAAGCCATGAAATCTTTAGGGGAAAAAAATTATCTGATGATAAACCCAGTTTAAGATGGCCGCCACAGCCAACTGACCTTAATGAATTCGAAAATGTTTATAATTCAGTTAATTTAACAAATATTTAGCTAAAATATGGTGTGGTAGTAGATGAGTCACAACACATACTCTAAGTGTTACTTACTGTACAAGGTCTTAGCTTAAAACTTTGGCATTAACTGTTGGAGTTAATCCTGTTTGTCTGTTAGCAAAATATCTCAGGAACCACAGGATGGATTTTATTGAAACTTTCTGAAAGCAATGATTGACTGCACATCTACAACTGATTATTCCTTGGAGTCAGTTTAGTTCAAGATGGCCACAACAGGTAATCAACATTAGCCAACACAAAAATGACTATATGTCAGTCAGTAGTGTACATATTGAGCTAAAATATGGTGTAGTAGTAGCTGAGAGCCATACCCAACACCTGCTCCAAGCCTTACGTTTCACAATATTGCATGAGATTGTGCAGAAAGTTATTTTCAAGGTTTGACTAGAACAGCTACGACTCTGCCACTTCTCAACACGATAGTCCAAAAATCTCATGACGGAAATATGCATCCCTTCAAAGAATGAAAGGCCTTCAATATGCGTCAGCAAAACTTATGTGGACAATCTTCTGATGTGCCCAGACTTTCGTTAAACGATTGTTTCGTTTCTGTCAAAAAATAAAGTGTGCTAAAAATGCTAAAAACAAAAACGTCTTTAAAAGCTTAAAGTTGTCTCCCATTTTTCTGCAGCAAGGGAAACTTTCACCACCCTTCTCACATTAAAGAACCTTGACGCAAGAATCAAATATAAAATGTCAGCTGTTCCACGGTTAAACTCTTTGATAAGCATCTTAAGATGAAGCTGCCAAACATTCTTTGTTTCACCTTTGGAGTGTTTGGGTGCAGTTTTAGTACATAAGGAGCCTAATGATGTTTCTTTTCCTGATTTTCAGATCTCTGTCTTCAGTCAAGTCCAGCTCTTTTGTAGATATAAAAGACATGAAATGAATATTAATGCAAAAAATCTTGTGGAAGTTTACGTGGCAGCCAATAAATCTTCTCATAAAAAGAATATTTTCCGGCGTGCGGCTGAAGAAAAATAGCTGGTTAGAGTTATAAAACACAAAGTGGTCATCTAGGGACACACACATTTTTACAGTCTATTAATCTATGAATAATTAAAGTCTCTCAGTTATCCCAGAGGAGATTACAGCACTTTGTCTTTCAGTGTTTAGCAGTGCCCCCGTGCTGCAGTCTCTGTTGTCAGGTTTTTTACCCAAAAAAAGAACACCTGCACTAAATGTACAAGCTGCACAAACGAAATAGGTCAAAAAAACGAGGCTGAGAAATGCTTCTTATTGGAAATGTTTAAATTGGAAAACAATAACTCTGTTTGGCATTTATTGCTCTCGTTATTTTTCATTTAAAACGGACAAGAGATGACTTTTCTGTTTCAGCTCCAGCAAATCTTCGATCACTCCCGTATTGAGAGGTATTAAAAACATTCGTCATTACTTTCTCACTATTTGGGTGAAAAACGACTGAGACTATTTTTTTTTTTCTTTTTCTTTTTCCAGTTTTCTGAGCAGTGAAAAGATGCCCAAACAACAGCTGTTAGTGCAGCTTCGCTCGCTTTGAGATTCCCAAATACTCTCTCCCAGCGCCGGCAACTGTAAACAAGTGTGTCTGCATGCAGATGACAAAAACAAATAGTTCTCAATCTCATCAAAGGCCAGGCAAACTGAGGTGGATTTAGAGTCAAGATACTGCCAGCAGTAAAGACTCTTGCAGATAAAAATATTTTTCTCCCACAGATTCTGATGTCGAAAAGGCAGAAACTCTTTCTGACTCTGAAGCTTTAAATATGTAGGGTACATTGTTATCCCTTATATTTATGGCGGTGTTGTGAACAATTATATATTGAGGATATTACGTTATAGAGTCACAGTTAAGCAAGTCAGATCGAATTTAATGAGCAAACTGCAACGGACCTCAGCAAGAGTTTGAAACAAGAAGTCTTGAACACGTTGGCCAAACTAACTCTGAGGGAGGCAGCTGTGGGTGTGATTGGTGTTATGCCTGCTAAAAAAAGATAAAAGCCTCACAGCAGCATTTTGGATAAGCTGGAGGTGACTAATTGACTTGTAGAAGGCTAGAATAAAGAGGATTTAAAATATTCTTTGAAGGAACAAGTATTTAGCTTTAGTAAGAACCCTAAATTAAGACTCAAGTCATATGGTTTCCAATATTCAAAACGGACCTTTATTTTCTCATATAAAGATTTGATGGACTGTTTTATTTTTCTCACAGGTATTGCATCAAACTGACTGATGGTTTGACACTGATAATCGTTTAGTCTTCATTATGAAAGTAATCTACCTAATGTTATTACATGACGGGATGAAAAAAATACTGTAAAGTAACAAAATGCATGGACTGACTCTTTTTTTATCTTTCTTTGTAAGATTCCTTGTTGTAAAGAAGTGCAACATTGTGAGTATTCAACTGTAGCTGCATGAAAACTGTAATATACTTTAGTGAGCATCAGCAACTAAATAGAAAATTACAAGTAACATAAAACTGTTTTTTATCACTTTCAAATCTAATATTCCCCTCAGCTCCGTTGACCAAATATACAAGAATCTCTGCTGTAGAAAAACTGGATGACACTTTGGGTCAAAGGAAGAGGCTGCTTTAATCACTGAGACGGGGAAAAAAAGACTTTTTCTTTAGGATATAGTCTTTTCTGTGTGTTTTTCCAGTCCAGTCACAAAGAAAATGAATAATGGATGCAAAACATACAACTTTTTGTGCATTTTAGCCCAAACTACTATCTGATCAAATTCTATTTTTTCGTTCTTATTGTTAGTGTAGATAAATACTTATCCAGGTCTTGGTAAGCCCACATCTTTGAGTGTAACTAAAGTACTTATTTTGAAGAGTTTACCCTTTTATTACAAATGCTTCTTGAGTTCCCACCGATGGACGTTTCAGACTTATAAGTCATAACGAGTGGAACAATTATACTTGGAGAGTTGTTAAAGTCCCTTAAGAGTCGTTGACCCACTCGTCCTGTAGGTCATCACAAACTGAGTTGTTGACCTCAACCAACATGTGAAGTGTTGTGGTCACGTGTTTTAAAGTATAAACGGTTTAAAAAGCACCAGGGGAGAAGAGCCAAGCCACCGCCTTTTTAATGCTGCTTTTCCAATTTAACATAAATGCTTTCCTCTATTGCTCACAGTCTAACACTATTTGCCTTACCTGTTCACATTACTGTCCGAAAAAACGATGGTCCCTCATCTTTCAGATGGACAGCCGGCTCTTCTGTGCTGCACCATGTTCTCGTAATGTGCTTGTTTAGTTTCCTCTTTGTAAAGGTCTGAACACTCCTTGCTGCAGTGGACTGTGTGTAGTCCACATCACTCAGTTTGGGTTTTATCCTGTTGTGAAACCAGTTTATGTCTGAGTACTAGAATTCCCCAAAGCTTCCTCTATGTGCATCCAAGTTACTTGAAATTCTGCAATTGCCTCTCTGGGATTGAATGTTTTTTAGGTGGCAACCATGGTCAAACATGCAATGAGGCTCTTTTTAAAGGTGGTATACAGGTCAGTGTATACTGTTGTTCAAATAGGTCTGACTGTCAGCCAAGATTATTAAAAAAGACTACAAACCTACAGGTACAGTATGTTTCCCAAATGCCTCTCTGTAAAACATCATCTTTAAACATCACACTGAAGTCTCAAGCAAACAGCGGCAGGTTATTCCTCTTCTTCATTCCGAATCAGGTTCCTATTCTGGGCTCTTACATCTCCTCATGCAGCCATTATTCATGGTAAATAAGAACATTTGCATTATTCATTTGGTCTTATTCCGATTGGCATAAGGTGAACCTGCGGCCACACTTCCAGCTAGTCGAAATAGGTGTCTATGAATAATGCAAATTTTATGTAAATAGCTCCTGAAACAGCTGGAGGACAAAGGGGAGCCAGGGCCGCGAGGAAAGATGGATTTAAACTGCTCAAAACAACTTTTGGTGAATGGAGTGCATGATTAAAATAGACTTTGTGTGTAGAAAAGTGAGCCTAAAAAGATTTTAAAAACGAATGTAAGACCTTGCAACATACAAAGCCTTTCATACAGCTTACCAGATAAAGAAGATAAATGATGCAAAGTGGCAGAGAGAAATTAGAGGCCCCGCAGTAAATCTAAACAAAACAAGCATCAGGGTTTTTTTGGGTTGTTTTGTTTTGTTTTGTTTTGTCTTTTTCAAAAAATACTGCTAAATCGTCAGAGCTGGAAAATAAAAAGTGCCGGTAATGATGTGAAAATAGCTTCTCTCCATTTAGGTTTGCCAGAAGCAGTGAGCCACCGGGAACAATACTAAAGTAACTGGTAGTTCTAAATATTACTTAAAAATAGTTGCTGCATTTGGAAAGTTTTCAGAAAAATGTGGAAGGTTTACAGAAGACATACTCTTTAACTCCTACAAAAAGTGTGAGACAGAAAAAAATTCAGTAAATTGTGGAAAACTAAACTGATTTAAGGAGATACTTAGCAAACCAAATAAATATTTGTTTTGAAATCTGTCTATTTTTCCTGGCAAAACATGGTTATTACGGTTTGATAGATGTGAAGGTTTTATAGGTTTTCTTAAACCGTGTAAACTGACCCATTTTGCACACAGCTTCACAAGAAGCTGCAATGTTTAATTTACTGTCAACAATCTTCCCAAGATATTTATAAAACTGCACACATTCAGTAATTTGCCACTTAAATAATGACTTGGTTGTTCAGAGCTTTTCTCTAAAGATCTGTGCACATATCTTTAGTTTTCAGGGGTTTTAGCACTACACTTTAACTTTCAACTGGTTTCAGTTCATCTCGTATATTCAAGGTAAAAAAAAAGAATCTGTTTGAACCACATTCAGTTTGAAAACAAATATGGAATCGCAATATTTCATATAACCACAAGCTTTAACTATCCATCTCTTACATGTGCAATAAAACACCAGTTAATGTGTTGGCTTAGCCATTAAAGCAAAAACAATGTATAAGTATAAGATTTATGGCAATAATCTCATTGCCCTGCTCATGAAAAAATTCAAATTAGAGCAGTAGGAAGTAACTTGTTAACTTGTGCAGAGTTTTTCACACAACACAAAGGCAATCAGTGGGAATAAATCACCAAAATTTTAGTCATTTCTGTACCAAATTAATACCATTTGCTTGCATTTTTTGTGGGTATTTATAAAAATTACCATCACTAATGGTTGTTTCTTTGTCCTAATTAATCAGAAATAAATGCACTGTTTGGTGATGCACTTAAAATAAACACCAATTTATGCATTCTAAATAAAAAATAAAATAGGGTCATTTTTTGCTTTTAGTATTTTGCAACCATTATATAATAAATCTCCTTACAGAGAGTGATTTTAGTGCTCAAAGAGGCTTCCAGATAGCTTTCTGTACTTACAATGAGTTTGTTGATTACTTAAGATGAATAGATTTATTAGATGCTGATATGGCAAATGGCAAATTGGCAAATAATCTAAAATATGCTTTGGCTGACTCACAAACAAATAGGATGACCTGCAGAAGCAAACAGACACCATTTAAACGCAAACAAGTCTCTAAATGCTTAATTATTTCAACACAAAGGCATCAAGCTCTTTTCATCTATAGAATTAACAAAGTAGATTTCTCCCAGAAATATATTCATGAAAAATGACAAGAGAAGAATCTGTGTCACGAAGCTCCAGCAGAGACTGTTTCATTTTTCTTCACTATTATCAGGCAATTAGTTTCTTCCATTTATCACACAGAGGGCTCAGCAGAAAATATTGCATATAAATGACACGCGAACTTTCTCACTTTCTGTAATGACAGACACGCATGTGGTGGTGTCAGACACAAGGTGTGTGCGCACACACAGACACTTTGTTTTTCAAAGGGATTAGCATATCGTTTCTCAGAATAAAGAGGAGCTGCTGCACAGGAACACACGGTGAGGAAGAAGCAGCAGGTTTCTGCAGATTAGACACACGGTTATGGAGAAGTGCCTGACAGAAAAGATAATTTGACTGTAATTAGCTCAGACGTTTAAGTCTGTAAGGAGGTAGAAAAAAAGTGTAAAGAAAACGTCCACAGTCAAATCTATTAATGAATGGTTTTGTTGTTTTTTGTGTTAAAGTGTAAATGTTTGAACCAAGCTTGTAGTCTGTGGGGAAGGTTTAGAGAAATCTACAAATGATCGGAATTGCACTTTAAAATCTGACAAAGACCAATGATGTGGGTGGCTCTGGAGGCTAACGCATGAGCTAATGAGAACGCAAGCACTAATGTGGGACCTTCAACTAGTTGCGAGTTAATTAAAATGCACACATGCTAGTTTGCATATTTTCCCAGAGAGGAGTTTCACAAGAGTTTTATTCAGATTACTTCCTCGTTTCATGTTTGGACAAACAAACTCTGCCTCCTTAATGTTCTGTGCGACTGCTTAAGGAAGACGAGTTACCGGGTATTTTCTGGTTATTAAATCTGCATTTAGGTCAGATCATCACATCATTATACCCACAAGTTCTGCTTTGAGATTTAAAAAGAAAAATAGTACCATAATGTATAGTATTAAATAAAACCGCTCTGTGCGTTTTACTGTTGAGCATTTTGTGAATCATTTTATCTGCTTTATCACCAAGAATAAGACTGATAGGGTCCAGATTAATGGTGAAGTTGTAAAACTCAGAGCTGGAAACGTGTTGGGTTAGCGAGCAGAGATGAGACCTTCCAAGCCGAGGCAGATGCTGAAACGGTACATTTTTAGGTTAAACACCGCTGCCATCTCATTTTCTATTGTCCGTCACTCCTTTTTCATTGACCAGGTTGGTAGCACGTCTCGTGGGTCAGAACATAGTGCTTTGGTAAAGAGGTCTCTACTTTTATATAGAGCTGTAACGATAAGGTAGGATCCATGACCATCCAGGGACCCGACAAACACAAACCATGATTCTGGTAAATATGGCCTTTAAATTTCATTTATTTAAATTTCTATTGTCCCACATAGATGGCATAGCTTTTTTTATCTCCCAAAAGATGTGAAATTAGTTTCTGATTTAGTTTTAAATTGAGACATTTTTGGTCAAAATGTTTGATCAAATAAATACAAAAAAGTAATATAAGAGTAATGAATTTGACAGTATTAACACAAATAGAAAGCAACAAAAGCAGTGTATTGTTTAAAGATGTGGTTTATTTTACTTTCTCTTGGTGTTGGCTCCATTTGGCACCAACATGAAGAAATTTCAAACATCTGCAGTGCACTCTGCACCAATTTCAACATAAATATAGAAAACTCCCTGTAAACTGCAACATACCCCAGCTAATCACTGCTCATCTCACTGACGCTAATATTCCTACTCCTTTATGAACGTATTAATGTAGCCTAACACCTACAAGTGTCATGTTCATTATCTTTTCACTCACTTTCAGTAAGATTAAGTACTCAGCAGCATGTTTGTCCATCCCTGTGTCTTACATAGCTGTGAGCGAGCCCTCTGATTGGCCAAAGCATGGCCGTCATTTACACTTTCTCAGCTGAGTTATAGCCGACTCCTTCAACGGATCGCGGGTAACTTATTAATAATTCAAATCTTTTGCGAGCCGGCAGGGATTCTTTAATGGTCCGGATATGTCCCAGGATCTGATAGTTGATGATCTCTGCCATACGGTGTGTGTTAGAGCTTCACAAATGTTATGATATGTGGTCACATCAGTATGAATATGTTGCATTATACAGAATTTTTAATGCCTTTTAATCTGTCAGTGGTTTGTATGTTCTGATCTGTTTGTAGCACGCTGCTTGTAGATTTAATGTCCACACTAATATGGATATTTAAAAAAAAGGTTGCTTTCAACAAGAAAACCTCAGATTTTTACAAAGCAAAAGTGACATTTCAAAATTTATTAAAAATACAATTTTGGAGCTGCAAAACCTCATGAACGCAAGAGTGAAACAATTACAAAGCTTTCGTGAATTCCCAAGAAAACCTTCCCATGTTTCCCACCATGTGGATGGCCCCGTAATCATGCTCAAAATATTCCTCCTTTCTATTTCTGATGTTTTTTAATTATAAAGTTACCTTCTCTTACTGGTGTGGCATTGGTAGTCAAGTATTTTTGTTAGAATTTCTGTTTCTCATCTGTGCTGAGATTTTTTTTTTTTTAATTAAAAAAACTTCACAACAGTCATGGTTAAAGTGTCCTTTTCAGGATACTAAACTAACTTCATTTTCAAAGTGTACGCTACTTATGAATAACAATCAGGAAGAAACAATAACACATCATTCCGAGTCTATGGTGCTAAATCAAGCATTTTTTTCTGAGTTCTGTTGCATCCATATCTTCATTGCTTGAGAGGTTTCAACTTGAACATCACCCGACCACACATATTTAATATTAAGTCATTTTGATTTGTGCCCAAGAAAAAACACACTCTTCACAGTCGGCAAGCGACGAGAAAAGAAAAAAAAAGTACAATCTTCGCAGCAAAACGGAGCCAGCCTGGCACGATTTGCATTTGTGCTGAAGTGCTGACTGCAGATTCATCTCCTGAGATTGCTGTAATTTGTCTCTTTGTCTAATTAGAGGAAATATGCAGAAGGATTTGAAAACTTGATAGATCGAACCTGCTTTTCTGGCCTTTTTCTCAAAATCAGATAAGCAATCAGTTGAAGGCAGAAGTCAAAATCTGAAGGTGGTTTATTTTTATGGAACAGACCTCAGGACTTTGTTTCAAACTCGGCACCGACTAACGAGCAGCAGTCCACCGTCTGCAGGGACGTATGCTGTGGACACAATAATGAGAATTAATGGGCTCAGCAAATATAAACTTAGTGCATAGGAGTTTGTTCTCCTGGTTAATAACAATCACTGTCAACTATAAATGTCCATAACAATGTTAAACGTTAAACATTTAAATATGTAGGCTCTATAGCAGTTTATTGACGTAAACAGAAAGGATTCCAGCTGGCTTCATGTGACACCCGAGGGCTTTTCCTCTCAGCAGCAGCTGATCATGTAGATAGGCTCCATGCGCTTCTTTCAAAACAACTACACTTTCAGGGCAAACACTCTTTTTCTTACATTTTATGTTTAACTTTAATCTATTTCCACAGGTTGCTAATCTTGTCTGCCCTTGTGAGGCAAACTTGAAAGGATTAGTGTGCCAAACGGAATAAAGTCTTGCTGCTTTTTCACAGTGACTTGCGGTGGTTTTGAGTCTAACTCTTGGTGGCGAGATGAGCAAAGGTGGCGAAACTCTTTTGCTGTAAACCTACATCACATAACGTCTAGACTTTTTTTTTTCTTTTTCATCTGTAAAAACTCAGATGTAAACACATCACATGATATGTAAGGGTTATATTGTTTTTTGCTGCATCTGTTTTTAAAGTTTGAGACGAGAAGAGACCTTTCTCATAACATCTGGAACGAAGATAGCCCACCATTTTGTTTCATTTAGTTAACTTTCTGGATCCCATGGTCCAGAACTCAAACATTTAAAGTCATTTTTGATGCCGAATGGAACATTTCCTCAGTTACCAGCTAATTTATTGAACTGGTTCTCTATTTATCCCAATTGAATTTAGCTGCTATCCTTAAAATAGCTAATTGTAATCCTCACCTGTAGTTGTTTATGACTAAATGAGTAACTTTGGCAGCTTTTATGGCGACATATGAAAATAAGAAAACAGCGCATCAAGATGCTACAGCTTTTTTTTCCTTTGGGAATTATGGTCTATGTGTTTTTTGTTGTTGTTTTTTTTTTAATAATTATTTGAGCTTTTTAATGAGATTCAAAAAAAAAGTAAAATGGTGCTTGTGAAGTTTGTGAAGCCTTTCAAATGTTCTTTATTTGTGTACAAATATTGCATAAAACATCCCCTGGCCGCACTGGAACACGTGCCACAAAAGAAAACACAGTTAAAGAAATTAGGCAAAAAATAATGACACTAATTCTTGGTAATTAATTATTATGCATTTGCAAGAAGGCAAATATGTGAACCTCAAAAATTTGAATGTAATTTTTGATGTTTTCAATCACAGGGATTACAATCAGGTGATAAATAGGACAGCCTGTGTTGTTTGAAAAGATCCTGTCATGGCAAGAATTGAAGGGATTTCTGAATACCAGGCAATTAATAGCAATGAATGTAAACTGTAGTCAACTTTGCATCCGCAAAACGGTGAATAGGTTTAGCTGTTTTGCTCACAAAAAGTTGTCTTTAGCAGCCAGATCATCACTGCAGATAGTGGGAAAAGAGAAATTAGCTTGAGGGGTTAAAGGAGCTGTTAATAAAGAAATTAAAGGGCTCTTTTTTTCTTCACATTCATGAAATTAGCAGACTAATAGTGCACTTCTGGCACTGGACTGAATCGACACAAGCACCTCTTCAAAACACATTAGGGTTAAGTGAGAAACATTATTAGAGTCTATCTAAACATGTCTGAGTATAATCTGCTATACAAATGGCTCTGAGTCAGAATGGAGCGGGGCCAAAATGAAGCAATGGAAAGGAAAAACTAACTTGTCGGAATCAGAACAGCATAAAAAGCTGCAAATTTGCACTCTTAATGGCGGGTCTAAGTGCTTAAAAAAAAAAAAAAAAAAAAGTGGAAAATTTAACTTGGGATGAAAGTGTCATTTTTCAGAGGAGCAGAGAAAAGAAGTGATTAAAAATGTTTCCTGCACTCCGGCAGCGAAGCGTTTGCCAGGATAGACGGAGGAGAGATGAGGAGCTGAGTGGAGGGGAGGAGCAGCAGTCAAGGCCCGTGCCAGCTGCTCTGTTCTCACGTGGAATCGCTGTAATTAATCTGGACACTTGGCTGCTGGGTGGCATCAGCAATAACGCTCATATGAGTGTGTGTGTGTGTGCGTGCAGGTGCCTTTTATCAGCCGTGACACATCCACGCCCTTTTACTGTATGCTGCCCTTGAGGTGGCCGTTTGGATTAGTGTCAGAGCTGCACGTGCATAATTCAAAGTTGTCAAGTGTTTGTTTTAATTATTCAAAACAACTTCCGAGTGAATATTTTACAATAAGTTATTCAACGTGATCATTTTTGACAACAACAACAACAAAAAAAAGTTTCCCCTTTTTTGTGTAAGATGTCATTGATCTTTGCAGGTCTGCAGTCTGAATTTAAAGCGTGCTTATTAAAAATACATTTATGCCTTTTGAGGGCCGCAGGGGGCTGTAGACTGCAGCCTACACGCCACGCAGGGCACAGTGGATAAAAACAAAGACACCTCCTGGATTTGTAACTACTCCTTCACACATCTAACTTCCACGCAGTCATGTCGTGTGGGTTAATGTGAATAAAAGCGGCTCACATTCCACCTGACCTGCTTGACCGCGAGCAGCCGAGTTGCAGTAAAGGGGAAACGAGCGCACTGATGGGACTCCGTCCAGCAAGCGGAATAAGATTAGCATTCATGCAGCATTGTGCGCTTTGGTCAACTAACTCATGAAAGTCTGATACCCATCCTTGTTGAAGCTCCTTTTTCTTTTTCTTTTTTCTCCTTTACACCCACCACTCACAGGAACATCTGGTCCCTAAGCTGTCATAGGTTACACTTCTGTCATAGCTGCTCCCCTCGTCTGTCTGCGGGCCGCTGATGATGATTGATGCCATGATTCACCAGAGCAGCTTTTCTGTTGCGGGCAGCTGCCTGCATACCAAAACAGCAAAGATGGGAAAGCTGTAAATCAAAAACAATGAGCCGAAAGACACTAAAACAGGTGGAGGGTTACAAGGGGAGCAAACTCTTTAACAAAACTCCTACTACTATCATATTTCACATCTGTAGCATTCGCAGAATATCTTATGAACCAATGGACGGGTGTTAATGAAACTCTCAGAAAATAATCATTAACTGATTATCTTTTGGATTCGACCAAATTAAAGCTGTCATTAACTATTGGAGTCTGTCTGGTGTCTGTTATCAAAATGTCTCACAAACCACAATGATATTTTCAGAAAGTAATTATTGGGTGTCCATCTACAACTGATGAACGTTTAGAGTCAACCCAATTCAAGATGGATGTCGCAGCGAACTGACCTTAAAAACACAAAAATGGCGATACCTCAGACAGTTTTACAGATACTGAACTAAAATTTGGTGTGGTAGAAGCTAAGAGTCATTCGCAGTACTTACTCTAAGCACTATGCATTATAAAAAAAATGTTTGCTCAAAACTTTAGCAGAAACTATCAGGAATCAATGCTGTCTATCAGTTAGCAAAATATTTTGTGAACCACGGGACAGATTTTAGTGAATCTACAACTCATTTAGTATTGGAGTCAACCCAGTTCAAGATGGCCATCACAGTGAATCAACCTTATCAAATGCAAAACTAGCTCTTAATCAGCTAAATTTAGCTAAATTTGGTTTGACAGTAGCTAAGAGTCATCTTCAACACATACTCCAAGAGCGAACACATCTGCTATATCGCATTAGATCCCGCTTAATATATTTTACAAATTTGACCAAAATGGCTATAAGTCCATACCATCCCTCCTCATCATAAGACGATCTTAAACTCTAGCATGAAAGGCGGCGGGCGACATGCATTCCTTCATGAAATGCTAGGCATTTAATTCCAGGGTTTTTTTCTTTTAATCTGTGTTGTCGCCGCTTAACTTTTTTGTTTCTTTCTTAAAGTAAACTCACTTGTCACAGTTTCTCTTTATCAATTTTCAGCCACTGAGGGGAGCGTTTTGGCAGCACGCCGCTAAAGAGTTTCACCCCTTTTTATATATTTTTTTTTTCACTAGGCTACTTTGAAGCTGCTTTCATGCAGACCATCAAAGAGCAGAACCTCTCACCTGTGGCCCCTCAGGGGGCTTCCTCTGTCCAAGGCAAGATTTTAAATAAGGACCACGCTCCACCGCCATTCACAATTTCCACACATCGGTTCTTGATGTCAACCGTGGATTTCTGAGAGTCGCAGCTGCAAAATGCCTGAGCTCTGATTCAGTGGATTTTCATGGTGGCATGCAAATGTTTTGGCACACGTTATTGAAATTTATGATTCTCTGAACAGAAAAGCAGTTGAATAAATGATCTGATTTAGTCTTAAAGTTAGAAAGGATTTTTGAATTTGATTTTTCTATTATTCATATCTATTGCTGTCTTTAAATAAACATTGCATAATCAGCACCCAATAATAAAACTCATTAAAACAACCCCTTAAGCAATTATTGGTCTTGTCAACTATATTGCTGGCAGTTAGAAATCTTGCTGTTCTTGTTTAGGACAGTTTTCTGCATTTTCCAAAAAGTATAGTGAATTTTTTTTGGGGGGGATGTTGTCCTGTATGCTGGTTTTGTTGTTGTTCATTAAAGTTCTATATACACTCAATAAAGAGCCAAGGCACATAGCTGAATTAATCTCTTGTAACAAAAATATATTGGTTTTAGGTTGAATGTATAACTAAACACTTTAAAATAACTGGATGAGTGGCTGTTTCTTGAAAAAATAAAAAGTAACAGTTCTTGAAGGAATGCATAACACTCAACACTTTGTATGTCAAAATATGAAACAAATATACTGGGTGATCTGTTAATACTCAGAGTATGTGTCGGGAATGACTCTCAAGTACTACTACAACAAATTTTAGCTCAATATCCAAATAGTTCACTGAGTTAGCCATTTCTGTGTTTGCTGAGGTTGCTTAGCCCAGGCAGCCATCATTAATGGAACTGACTAACAAGCTTAATCAGTTGTAGACAAACATTCAGTGATTATTATCTGAAAGTTTCATTAAAGTCTGTGTCCTGGTTAATGAGACATTTTGCTAACAGACTTCCAACCACACAGACAATTGCATGATCGCCCACTTTTCATTGTAGCAGGTAATAATGAATCAGACCCAGCCCTAGTAACGAAAAACTAAGTAATGAACCTAGAAGATCTAGACATGTTAAATTACTGTAAGCGCTTAATCATGAAAGAAAGCTGTTTTTTTTTTTTTTTACACATTTCTTGAAACAGTCCATTGTAGATTTTGATTTTGACTTGCTGGTGTTGTTTATTTTACAAATACAACCAAGTTCAGAGCAAGGATAAGGAGTTTTAGCTGCTTTACTTCAATTTATGACAGCGAAGTACCACAGAGATGAATGTGATTCTTGTTACAAACAAGATATTTGTTCATGTCTGTGTGTTGTCGTTGAAAAGTGACATAAATTCAGTGTGCTTAGCACATACACTCCACTAGAGTTATTTTTGAAATCTATTAATGATTCTTTTATATAAATTAAAGTGCATATGTTGTTGTCCCATACTGTTGTTGTCATATTACTTAATGCATCTCTACTATTGATCTTTTGCAGACATAAGGTTCATTTGGGAGCATCAGGAGGAGGAGAGGCACTTAAATGATTAGTTTTCCATCTGACAGAAGAGGTCTTGACCCAAACGGATGAATAGATTGTCATTTTATGGAACTACTGCAAATCGTATTGTCTCAACAGGCAACAATGCCCTAAATAGATGTTTATGTGCGTCAAAACAGCTTTAAAAGGATCTGCAAACAGCTGCTTAAAACATTTGGACCATTTTTGCAGTCACTTGTGAATAAACTTAAAATGAGTATAATGTGAGCCCATTTTGCCCCATTAGTTTAGCCCATTTACTACAAAAGGACCTTGGTATGACTCATGCTAGCATTAAAATAATGATCAGTCAATCACAAGAACAGACTGTGCAAATGGCTGCTGCGGGAAACATTCAAACTGAAAATGCACTTATTATATCTAATACTGAATGACAGATCTGGCTGTAAATGGTGCCAGAAGGCTTTAAGATAGATATTCAGAGAGCCCACTATGGGTCCAGCGAGGACTTTGACAACCTGTAATCAAGATGGAGCGATGTCATTATAACAGTATATCATAAAAGGAATGAAATAACTGCTGCAAATGTGTAAAAAAAAAAAAAAAATGGGTGGAAAGAAATGGTTTTCAGATGTGTAAAAAATTGAGACAAATGAGAATAAGAAGAAGAAAGAGAGGAAATGGTAACGTGTGTGTGTGTGGTACAGTGGTTATTGGTCAACCTTGTGCCGCCTGATGAAGGACAAACTATTGACAGTGGCAGCACTCTGCCCACAGGCAGCCAAAAAGGGGAACACACACACTGACACAAAAAAAAACGGGCCCCTGCATTAATTAAATTCACTGATGTCAAAGCTCTGATCACAAACGCAAATCCCTCTCCTCCCTGCTGTCACTCATGTTCCCGTCTGTCTCAGGTACGCAAGGACGGCTCTGAGCGGTGTGACGGCTAAAGTCAAACCGTAACACATGCCCTCTCTCTCTCTCTCTTTCTTTCTCCACCACGTTTTATTACACACACGAGCAGGATTTCATTTAGTCACGCACACACACACACACGCTCGGAGACATGTGATTCCAGATAGCTATTGATCTGCTATGTAGCCAATGGGACAGTAATCAACTTCCTGTGGAACAAACAGCAGCCTGAAGAGAGAGGATTTTTCTCTGCATGTCCCTGGCTCTTTAACATTCTGCCACTGATGGTTTTTATAGTTTTTAGGCTTCACTGATGTCTTCATCTCTTGTAGGTTTGTGCTGCACAAAAAAAAGACGTTTTGACAAAAGTTGCTCACAACAAAGCAAATAGTCAAAGTGTTTGAATTGCATATAATATTTGAGGATTTTACAGTTCCCTTATACACTTAGATCGTGTTTCATATACACGACTGTATAACTCATTCATGACAGTAAGCTTTTAGCTCAGTGCTGCTTTAATGAACGTTGCTCCTGCTGCAGTCCCTGTTGTTTTGCCTGTCAGCTCAGATTTATTTTGGTTTGGATTATCACACGGCACCTGCAGAACTTTAACCTGCCTGTCTCCATACAAATCTGGACAGAGACTCATTTGGTCCCTCACCTCTGTTGCTCCTCATCCTTGTTCTTGTGTTTTTAAACTATACGACAGGCTGGCAAAGGGAAAAGTTGTTTTGTAGTTTTCTTTAACAAATAAGATGTCTACACCTTAAAAGCTCTGACACCACTGGATCATGTTGGGAGCTACCTTTATTTAAACTGTAACTGACTGATTTTGTTTATTTAATTGGGATAATTAGACTCCTTAGATGATGCCAAATTTAACACTCAGTAATATCAAATTACATTTCTCTCTAAATTGCATTTTATAAAAAAAGGTGATAGAAGTTGTTACAGACCAGTTTTTTTCAGAATCTTTATAAATTAGCACAAAGGACTGCTGTAGAAATTCACTCAGACATATCTTCCATCATTGTAAATAGACTGTTTTTTTTTAAAAGTTACAGACAGCAGCACTGGAAATGTCAGCCTTTTATTGACTGTAACAATCTGTTACAGCCAATAAAACCAATAACTTGTGTACCATTATAATCAGCAAAATTGTGAGTAATTGCACCCATGTTTTTTAAATTATTTGATTAAACTGCCAACAACAGACCTGTTGAATTTCTTGTCCCCCGTTTTCCTGCTTGCAGCTGTATTTCTAATCAGACTGAACGCAATGTTTTACTCTTGTAATCTTTCAATTGAGAAATTTACAAATTATTTCCTTCTATTCTGGTAAAAAGTTGTGCAACCTTTGCTATTGTCTTTCTTTACTAATTGTATACTTATTATTCTGCAGTTTCATTTGCCCACATTGAAAACAGGAAAATAAATAAACTGAGACAAAGCAGGTTTTAGTGAATGTTATTTGTTTGTTTACGGTTTTATTGACACGTAAATGTCAGAGTTTATCAGCACAGGAAAAAATTAAAACTAATATGTGGGAGACGCCATGGAGGTTTTCACAAAGATGTTTCCTGTATGGAAATAAAAACACAGAAAAATAATGGAACAATAAAACTAAAAGGAAAATAACACAAGTTTCACATGAGAATAGAAGCTATAAAGTTTAAACGTAAGGTACAGACTCTAGATGTTCACACAGTCTTTTCATCGTTAGGCTGAAAGTATGTCTGCAGGCTGCAGCAGACTGACTGCACATATAGTACTCCCTCATCCTGAACGCTTTAGGATGAAGGGTCACGTTGGCTCCATGTACAACAAGTCAGCCACTTACATGGATGACCTGAAGTGCTGAAAGGATCATTAAACCCTCCGAAAGTGACCAAAGGATCATGAAATAAAATGGTTAGCGCTGACCTTGCGTTTCCTCATTTTAAATGTGCCAGGGACCACTTCTCTTTGTTTTGCTCCTCACTGTCTTCCTGTTCCCCCAACTGCTCCCCCCCACACCGACCCTGCTGTATCACCATTTAGGTAATGGAGCTGCTGGAGCTGGAGTGTGCATGTGGCAGAGATGCAGAAAGAGAACATGTGCCCTACATGCCCCAGGCAGCTCCCCTTGAATTTAAAAAAGAGCCCATCAATCTTTGTGTTCGGCTCCAGAAACATGGCGACCAAAGTAACGGTAGGTGTGTGTGTGTGTGTGTGTGAATGAGAGTGAACCTCTCTTAAAGATAATGGGATGTAATGCAGGGGAGGCGTCTTCTTTCATTTTCTGCTTCCATCTTTTACTTATGCTTCATCTTTGACATTTTCTTCACATTTTCTGCAGAAAGGCCCATGATTTCTTACTCTGTGACAGATGTGCTTCAGTTAATACTTAGCCCTGGGCAGCACCTCGACATAAATCTGAGATATTCCTGTATGACGCACCACAGCCAAAGAAGGTTTAAAAGTTGGAAAATGAGGCAAAATTTGTTTCCCAAACCAATAACTCTGCACGAGAAAGCCAAAGCCAGGCAGATTCTTAAATGTATTAATTTTGCCTGCCTCTCTCCTCCTTCGTAAGCTTTTAATCCACTTAGGGAGTTTTTTTTCCCCCTCCTCAGTTAAAAAACACCCCCCACAAGTAGTTTTCAACTTGTCAGGGATCATTCACTCCACCCCCCACAAACATCGCACATAATCTAAAATTAAACCAACAAATAAAATGTATGCCTTGTATCAAAATTGTCTAGCCCCTAGTGATAGTGTGGAGAAAATAAACTTGGCTCGGAGAGTTTGCAGCAGCACACACACAGGCACAAATTTATTATAAATATAGTACATGCGCACATTGTGTAAATCCAACTCATACACATCAGCATGACATGTACACACTCACAGTTTTATGAGGAGCGTTTGAAGCTTTGGAAAGGATTTACCTTCAGGATTTATCACAAGAGCCCTGTAATAAGACAGAGACAGAGAAGAAAATAACAAATAGTAAACTGTAAGCGGCACTGAGCACCGGGCTCCACACTGCTCCATGAGTGGAGAGAACCAAATTATAATTTCAAATATTGCTTCTATATTCTTCCCGTACACCCCTCGCTCTGGTATTCTCAAAGTTTATCCCTCCTGCTCTCCTCCCATCTCTCCTCTCCAGTCTAGGTAGATCTCTGTGTCGGGGAGTTCTTAAAGGATGACATCTGTGGGCAGGAAAAGTTTAGGAAACACTTAAGCAAAAGTTTGAACGTCCCAAAAGGAGGGGGAAAAGAAATGAAGCGGAGGTTTGGGCACCTGCATGTCAGCACTGAGTGGCAGTCACTTTGGGAGATTTCACAACATTTTGTCATGAGTTGAAAGACTTCCAGTTCTTATTTGAGCAAAAGGCTGCTGGTTTCGAGACTTCCCTGGGTTGTGTTGCTTGCAATGTTCCTTTGTGGTCTGACAGCAAGTTTCAATTATGTTGGGACTGTAAGAGCGATAGAACAAACTTTACAGGGATAGTCCAAATCTTTTGAAAGTCTGCAGGAAGAATATGAATAATTGATAGCGTACCTGTTGCAGATGGGGCTTTGAATGGCTCCAGCTTGGAAAGAAGTAGCATCATGACAGGACTGACAAGCTAAAGGCTAGTACAACGGTGGCCAAGACCAAAGTGAATTGCTGCTGTCTTAAAACAACTCCAGTCTCAAAAGATGTCATAGCGGTGCAAACACTGTTTGCATCACTGCCTTTCAGTTCAACATATTCTCTCACAAGTTTCAGAAAAAAAATTCTAAAATGCAATTTGTTAATACAAAAAGTAAATCTATTTTATTTTTCATGCACATGAAAGTGACTATGCATAAAATGCATTTTGAAACTGCCGTGACAGAAGGGATCACAAGGTGGAAAAGTTCATATTAAAGTTTTAGTGTAATTGTGCCTGCAGTTAACCAGAGGATTCAAGTTTATCTCCTATATCACCCAATGCTTTCTACATTTACTTAAGTTTTAAACTTAACTTTACTTTACTTTTCACTCACGCAAATGTTGAACCGACACAAAAGAAACAACCTATTCATCCATTTTTTACCTCTTAGCCATAGTTAGGTCGTGGAGGCCACAGTTTGAGGAGGGAAACCCAGACATCCCTCTCCAGTTCCTCCTGGGAGATCTCAAAGCATTCCCAGGCCAGAGGGATACACAATCCCTCTATTATCTTCTGGGTCTGCTCTGTGGTCTCCTCCTAGTGACCTCCAGAGAAAGGCGTCCAAGAGGCATCCTAATCAGATGCTCAAACATAGCACTCCCTGGATGATGGAGCGCCTCACCTTTTATGTTATTAAGATATTCATAATAAATTTCACACAAAAAAGCACCATTTGTGTTCATCAAGATAACTGATTCTTTTGTGTCATTATTATTTTACCCAACATTTGCTTAGAGGATTCTTAACATAGAGCTGTCTCCTCCCAGCAAGAAGGTTGCAGGTCTGCTTCCTGACCTCGGCCTTTCTGGGTGGAGTTTACATGTTCTCCCTGTGCGCATGTGGGTTTTATTCCGGGTACTCCGGTTTCCTCCCACAGACCAAAAACATGCATGTTAGTTTAATTGGTAACTATAAAAATTGTCCCTAGGTGTGAATGAGAGCGGGGAAAGGTTGTTTGTCTCATTTGTCTCTATGTGTCCCTGTGATGGACTTGCAACCTGTCCAGGGTGTCCCCCGCCTCTCGCACAGTGACTGCTGGAGATGGGCACCAGCTCCCCGCGACCTGGAAAGGAGAAGTGGGTAAAGAAAATGGATGGATTCTTAACATGCTTTAAAATATTTTAGATTTCATATTTGCCCTAATTGTATTTTAAACAACTGTCACCGGTACAGCAGTAATAAAAAGGTTTAAGATTATTTTTTCAAGACTGAAGCCACAGTTTACACACTACATGTGACATGATCTATTATTTACTTCAAAACTGAAACCCGGTGTTAAATCAAAGTTTGTCTGCGCAGTCCTACCCAGTATTATGCCAACAAGGCCACAGTAGGCCAGCAATGATCATTTTAAAGGGCTTATCAAACCCCATTACACACACCATATATCCATTTATATGATCTGTGAATGAACTTTACTGAGGAGGATGCCCACTTTGTCCTTGGTTTAATGGTGTTGTAAGTTGATAGAGTTGCAGCCACAGGACTATAATGTCCCTGATGTATCATATTCTCCTCTTGCCTCTTTGGCACACTGGGACTGCAGAGTCTATATGCTGTGTAAGGTCGTCGTCGTGACTCAACGGTGGGTTCGTTTCAAGGAAACGACCCGCAGACATTTAAAAAGTGCCTTCGGGCTTCTGCGAACATTCAGGCCATGATTGAAATGAATCATTTTGACAACATGCACTGCCAACTGATTTTTTTTATTTTATTTTACCACATCTGTCTTTTGCGTCACTCCTAAAGTTATTCAAAGTCAAACTGCTGAAGAAGGAGCCTTTTCTTACAGCTCAAAAACAGAAACGTAAGACATTTGAAAGTTACCTTGAACATTTCGAACAATTGATCCATGCCCTCTTGTCCAAATACTGTTGGCCTCTGAATGGAGAACAAGAACACTGTAAAGCAGTAACATCAGCAGAAAGACGATGGCGGTTGAATTTTTTTTTTTTTTTTTTTCTGGAAAGTTAGCATGCACAGAATATATCTGAGTGACTGCAATGAGATGGAAAGAAGTCCTTGTTACTTTCTGCACTCTTATCTGTACTCAGCTGAGGTATTTAGCCTGACAAGCCCTTGTTTGAAAGCAAATTATATTTTATACATATTCATGACTCCTATATCCTTTGTGTGACCTCTGAGTTGCTAAATCATCTGCAGACACTGCAGGCATCTGTCTGGGCAACGTGCTGCCTCAATGCATTTCAGCCCACAAATGTCTGCGTTTTTTTTCTGACAAAACCTTATTACCTCATATGTGGCTGGTAAAGGAGTGGAATTGAATAAAGAGTGAGATGCATTAGCAGGGGAGAGAAGGGAATAATAGAAAGGAGGCAGAGAGGTTGCACTCACGCAGGTAAAAGGAAGCACAAAAAAGGAGGCAGGGACAACGCAGAGAAAGAGAATGAGGGGCAGCACAAAGAGAAATGGTTATGAAACTGGATAAATGTGAGGCAAAGCAGACAGAGTCCAACCCAGACAGGTGAAGGTTCTATCTGAGTGTTACACACACAGTTAGAGAGGATTATGGGAGTCCTCCACAAACCTAAAGCATAATTTCCTGCATTATGGCTGAGTTCTGTTTTACTGCTTACAAATTTGCAACTTTTCTGCAAAGATTTACTGTGGAAATGTCATTATGTAATAGTCAAAGGCAACACAGAAAGTCATAAAGTATAATACAGAGAAGCTCTCAATGTTTAACTGCTGACTAAATAAATACATGCATGATTTAGTCTTTTATTGGTGAGTTCCTTCTTTTTTGAGGGGTGAATAAACTCATTAAATGCACACGTGTTCCCTGTCATAAATGAAGAATTATTAATTTAGATTTAAAATTCCTAGCTGGTGATATTTGTTAGCTTGAAGATCTGTTACCTCCTTAAACAAGAATATAACATATCTTTGTCATGTAATCAAAATTAGCACTGATCAAAGAACCCCTCTAAATGTCAGCCTATAAACCATGAAAAAAATATGGCTTTGAATTGTTTTTCTTCTGAAGAAGAGACAGGGATGCATGCACATTGTCCACAACCTCATTTTTAACGGAACACTTATGTTCATCCGAAAATATGAATATGTGGCATTTAAAGAACAGAGTCATCCATCCATCCAGTCCACACATGCACAGGGAGAACATGCAAACACCACGCAGACAGGCCCCAGCAGGGAATCAAACCTGCAACCTTCTTGCTGCAAGGTAACAGTGCTAACCAGCTGTTCCATTATGCAGCCCCAAACAGTGATGGTACTTCTATATATACAACCTGTCTGCTGAGAATCTGAATTCAGCTGTCATATAATTGCAGTCACATTCATACGTAGCATGTCCTCACTGGAGAGCATGACTTCTTTCTAACGCAGATCAAGAAGAAGAAACTGAAGTGGTTTTGCCCACGTAGTGAGGCCCAAGGCAACTCTATCAAACGTGATCCTCCAAGAAAAAGCTGAAGGAACCTGTAAAAGGAGGCGTCCCTCTTGTCAATGGACAGATGAAATCCATACATGAATTAGACTCCCTTTCTGTGCCCTCACCCGTCTTGCTGAGAACAGGTGAGGGCAGGTGGAGGTTGCTGGTGAATGATGTTTGTACTGCCCCAGTGGGAATAGGCTAAGGGACATGATGATGATGATGTATGTAAAAAATTGCCATAAGTCATGCAGTAAGGTATAAACCAGTGTTTAAGGGATAAAAACTGATGTGAAAACATTGGGGGCTGGAAGAGCTAAAGCACTGACACTACTTGTGTAATCATTCACTCTGGTTCAGTGTCTGTTTTCTTCACTTGAGTTCAGGGAAAATAGAAAATCCAGCAAGCCTTACAGTGTATTAATCTGAGCAAGCCATCAAAAATATGTACAGAGAGAAAGCTAGTTTGTTGAGAAAGAACATGCAGTTTAAAATGGTATTGTGAGACCTTTTGTGCACACATGGAAGGGGATTAAAATCGCTGATCATTAAATCAGGTTGCACAGATTTATGATCCACAGGGCAACGTCTTGCATCTGGGACATGCTGGAACCTGGATAATCTCCAGCTTTAATATTTCAAAACAAATACATAAGAATGGCATGGACGCTTGTTCAATTTGCAGTGACAACGTCTGAACATGTGTGGTATCCAGAGGGATGTGCGAATCTCCTGAGAGACAGGCAACATATGAGACACCGTGTTGATTTGGATGTACAGTAGCCATGTTCAGACAACCTGTCTTCGACTCAGGCTGGCAGTGTGTCAGACTCTTGGGGTTTTCTGTCTCCTCTGATTTCCCAGAGTGCTGCTCCACACATGTGCAACAAAATGGATTCAAGGTTTCTGCCTTTGCTAAACATTGTGGCACAAATTCTGTTAGATTTCACATTAAATTTGAAGTACTACAGGTCACTTTATAGGTCTTGTCTTAAATAGCCTTGTTCCCAAAATACATCTGAAACTTTTTGAACTGGTATGTGCCCACTGGGTGATCTATTCCCAGGTAACAGTATTTTTAAAAAGAAAGAATTGAACCTTCACACGTTTTTTTTTTTATTATATATGAGACGTGTGAATCAGCAGGATATAGAAAATGTAAGGCAGACACCTCTACAGTTTGAACATCATTATTCACCTCCAAATTGCAAGTTTACCAAAACAAATTAGTCTTTCTGTTTTTCTCATAGCCGGATTGTAATTATATGTATGCTTCTTAATGTTTTTATATTGTGAATAAGAGAATTCTTTGTCTAGCTCAGATACAAGTTTATTTTCTCTATCAGCCTGTTTTCATATCTGCAGGAGGCTGAGGGGTTTTGTCCCTGCTGAGCTGAGCAACAGGCTGAGGGAAGCTGAATAAATGCAATACTTTGCAGCTGATATTATCTGTCAGCTATTATTAGTTTTACGCTGGACACTGACGGCTAAAGAACTTTGAAAGTGCAGCCAACAATCAAGAGTTGTGTTGGACGGGGAAACTTAAAATGGTGCTGACATCTTTAATGTGCACAGCAGGAAGTATTTCCCGTGACACAAATACATCTGATTAGATGTAAAATTAACACTTGAGAGCAGCATAAGTTTTGACAGTCGCTGTCTTATGGAAACTTTTCCTTACATTTATCATTACCACTCAGTGTAGTGTTGCCAATACTGAGAATAGCATCTATTCTTTCTTTTTTTTTCTATTTTTTTGTTTTTCTTATTCGTTGACAAGAAAGTACATGCACAACATGCACATATATTTAGCTGCATGCCATTGCCTGACACATTTGTGGTATTGGTACTATGTGTGCATATACAGGTGCTGGTCATAAAACTAGAATATCATGAAAAAGTAGATTGATTTCAGTAATTCCATTTAAAAAGTGAAACTTGTATATTATATTCATACATTACATACAAACTCATATATTTCAAATGTTTATTTCGTTTAATTTTGATGATTACAAATGACAACAAATG
>NC_051449.1:11639194-11666428 GCF_001649575.2 Kryptolebias marmoratus | reverse complement strand
TAATACAGGCCAAAGGAGGCCCAACTAAATACTGAGTGCTGTACATGCTCATACTTTTCATGTTCATACTTTTCAGTTGGCCAACATTTCTATAAATCCTTTGTTTTTATTGGTCTTCAGTAATATTCTAATTTTCTGATATGATGAATTTGACATTTTCATTTGTTGTCATTTGTAATCATCAAAATTAAACGAAATAAACATTTGAAATATATGAGTTTGTATGTAATGTATGAATATAATATACAACTTTCACTTTTTAAATGGAATTACTGAAATCAATCTACTTTTTCATGATATTCTAATTTTATGACCAGCACCTGTAAAAGAAACTTGACATTAGTATGGATTTTCAACTCCCTCTCCCATCAACTTTTTGCTCATCTCCAAGATCAAACGCATCCCGAACCAAGAGAGAAAGCTTGCTGACATCTTTGATACTCAGTCCCTGCTGTTTGGAATCGACAGTGCCTCAGCTACTGTTTGTGTTAGAGTGAGCAAGCATGCATACCACTCAACCTGGCATAACAAAAGAAGTGGTATTGATGGGAGTAATTCTGCACAAAGAGGAGGGCATCGAGAGAGGGGGTTGGATAAATAACACAGAATAAAAGGCTTTTGTTTGATAAATACTGTGTGACAGCACTCCGTCATTTCTCATCATAAGAAGGACAGCGTTCTAAATCTGACACTGACAAAAGAAACTGCTGTTTGCAGAGAAAGTGCTGTAAAGAAAATGTCCTGACAACAAAGGTGAACAGACAAAATCGAACTTTTTGGCACTGTTTTGTGGTTTAAATAGAAAAATTAAAACTGATTTACTGTCAACACAATAAATCCAAAGCTACATCTGGCTGTCAAATAGCATAGCTTAGGTTATCTTACCTGCCCCTATCTTAGCTTAGTTTGGTTTAGTTTGTTTTGCTTAGGAAAAAGGGAACTTAGCTAGCTTGGCTTCTTGCTGTTTTATGACTGAGATTTGGACAGAACAAAATAATAAGCCATTAGTAGTCTCTGAAGTTTATCTTTCTTTTGAAGCAGCAATGTAGTGTTTTAATAATAAAGAAGACAAAATAACATAAAATAAAACCATTCATTTGGTGCAATAAAACAATTCAAAACCATTTCCATACCACAAATAGCAGGCAGGGGCACCACCAAGGGGGGGACCAGGCTTGACAAGGCCCCCCTTTATAAATTTGCTCACCACCCCCTATTGGCCCCCCATGCCCAGACAGTTTGATATGCATTATCTGGGTTTTCACAAAATAAATGAAACTTTTGGAAAAGAGTTATCCACAACTGACTACCTTTTGGAGTCAATACAATTTAAAATGGCCACAACAGCAAACTGAGCTCAGCAAACACAAAAATGGCTCTAAATCAGTTAATTTGACAGATATCAAGCGAAAACTTGGTGTGGTCGTAGGTGGAAGTTATCCTCAAGGTATGTTACAAGCGCTTAAAACTTTGGGATCCAAGGCAATGGGCAATACGCAATCTTTCAACAAATGCCAGTTTCTGTTGTGAATACAAATTTAAAATAGGAGAGGACCAGCTTCTATGACTGTGCTGTTCTCAGTTAGTAATATCTGTAAGATGAAAAAAAAGATAAATAAATATTGAAGGCCTATATCAGAAGGCAATTTCTAAACTCACAAACTGCAGCATTGTTTTTCCAATAGCCTATATATGACAGCAGTGCAATAAATCTTCGGAAATTCTGATGTTGCTTCTGATTTCGCTGTGCCAATCCAAGATTAACAGTAACCCCCATCTGGTCATCCCTTTGAAAGTTTTCTGTAGGTGCCCCTAATAATTTGCTACAGTCATTTTTTACAGACGTTACAAATGTCTGTACATATCAGTTATTCCAAAGAAACACGTTTGATGTAAAAGTTATATATATATATTTTTTTTTAATCAAGTATTTTTTTTTCAAGTGTGTCATTAGTTGGGTGGTTAGCTTTGTTTGCAATGTCTAGTCTTTCAGCTAACTAATTGCAAGTTCATGAATAAACACATTTTTCCCCAATACCAGGGCAACACAAAGGATAATCAAGCATAATTAGGTGGAATACTTCCCGCCTCGAACGTCATTGAAAACTTGAGTGAGCTGCTTTGTGGGGTTTTTAAAAAGTATAAAACTGGAATACACAAGCGGTTATTTATAAAAACCAACAAATTCAAAGACTAATCCTACAAACAAACAGGCAGCTGCAGGAAAGGAGAACAGTCAAAAGGCCAAATGCATTTCAATAAACAAGCAAGCTGTCTGAACTGGTGTGTGAGGAAATGCCATCAGGCCCAGGTGGATGCTAGTCTGTCTGGCTAATGGCATTTGGTGTTCATTTGGGTGCCTGTGTAGGGAAAACAAATCAAAATACCTGTCAAGGGGCCTTGCTTGCTTGTGGATCTGCTCCAATTTCAACTCTTTTTATTTAATTCTGTCCTCTAATGTTCTCGGTGTGCACCGTGGAAAGAATCAACAGGGACGCAGGGCTGCCCAGAATCCTCCTGAGTAAACTCTGGCGCCAAATATGTTTTATCTTCAACGCTGACAGAGCTATACCATTCCAAAACAGCACCTCCCCCACGACCCCCGCCCTCCCACACCACCCACCGCTCGCATTTGTGATCTGAAGTTTGCTTCAAAGCATCAGTGTAGTCTTCTGGCAACAGAAAAAACAGCCAGGTTATTAAAACACAACGAGCTTTAAATCATCACACACCAAGACTGAGGCAGAGGAGGAGAGAGCTGCTAAACTAGACACTGAACAGAGAGAGAAGGCTAATGAAAACATAAGGGGCGAAAATATGCAAAGATGTCAGAGTGACGAGGTAAATGACAGGCTGCATGAATCTTGCCAGCCTCAGCAGTTCGCTCTGACAAGGGCATTTTGCTGCCATGCTGTTTCAGGCTTTGGATATCTGCAAAACCAGGTGGTCACCTATGGGCAAAGGAGTCGGAGTGCTCTCCTTGAAGGACCTTTGGTTCCAAGAAATATAAAAAAAAAGAAAGGAAAAAAAAAAAGAAGAGGAAGGAGGAACATCAGTTCATCAGTTTAGTTTCACTCTGCAGGTCAGCTCAGGTCTTGCAGTATCTTGAAAAGTTGCCATAGTAATTTCACAGAAAGGATGAAAGCAGCATTGGTCTTTAAAACGAGTCAGTATTTGTGGCACTTGGGTGACATCTACTGGAAAGGTGGGACTGGGAAACTGGGTTCCACCAAAATGACTGCCAAAAGCTGAGAACAGGACAGTCTGGCATCCATCTGGACCTGAGGACACCTAACCATCAGTTCAGAAGCTCCAACTATCCCGATTACTATCGTCCATGACAAAAACAGAACAATCCCTTTGAGAAAATCAAAAAACTGGATAAAAGCATTTTAGTGTTGTTTGTTGTTGTCATTGTTTTATCATCACTAAACAATAATCACACAAAAATACATTTTAACTGTAAATTTGGCTTCTTTAATAGAATTTTAGAAAAATGTATATTAACTAACTTATGTGCACTGTAACAGTTTTATTAGTATCAAACAAAAGTCTTTTAAAAAATTACCGTAAAAAACTTCAGTAATGCTTATTACAGTGCTTGCCCTACTTCTAAGCACCTATACCACACAGAGGAGTGTAATTTGTCTTTTTTAGAGTTCTTTCTTAATGCTTAACAAAACCACATGTGAAGAGCTGCTCAGTATGGTAAGAGTTAAAGCTCGGCCTTAACTAAACACAAAACTCTTAACTGCGAGCTTCCTGCGCACGGAAACATGGCGACATTAACTGCTGCATCAGTGCATCCTTGGGCCGCGACAGTTGGCGGCTCAGTCAAGTCCCAGACATTCCCGTGTGTTTGCTGACACAGACCACGTTCAGGTGTGGCGCCAACAGCAGGCGAAAGCCACTAAACAAACAGCTTGGAGCTGAAAGAACATCAGGCTTACTCCTTTGCCAGAGAGAAAAGCTGAAGTAGTTTTTTCAAAAAAAAAAAAAAGCTTGATAGGGTCTTGGAGCAAGCTTAGGTGCAGACACACACACACACACACAGAGTGAGAGGATACACACATAAGCAGAAGGATTGACATGGGGTTTTCAATCAAAATGGAAACTCTGAACCCCACACCTCTGCAGATGAAAACAAAATGAACAAACAGAAAAACTTTAAAAGATCTACCAAGTTATACCTGCAAAAGTGGAGGAGAATGTTTATGGCTGTGTGTGTGTGCTCGTATGCCTCTGTTACCAAAATATCTCATTAGTAATCACTGGCTGTACATCTACAAAGGGTTTACTTTTGGAGTCAGTCCAGTTTAAGATGGCCGCCGCAGCTAATCAAAAAGAGCCAACACAATAATGGCTCTAACTCCGTCGATTTCACAGTTAGTGAGCTAAAATTTGATGTGGTCGTAGCTGAGAGTCCCTCACAACACATGCCTTGGAGTGTGACATCTTGTGATATCGGGTATAACGTTATTTTCAAGGTTCGACCAAAATGGCTGCAACGTCGTCATTTTTCATCACAAGATGATCTTAGTTTAAAACTCTGTCATGAAAGGCTGTGGGCAACCTGTAGAAAGTAGTTTTATATGACTAAAATGAAAATACCAGACCTACCAAATGTAAATACACTTTTAAGTATCACAAAGGGGAACATCTTTTTTTTTTATTTAATAGCCAACAGAAACATACTGAATGAAACACCTCAGGGGCCAACACACTTGAATGGTAAATAAGTTTTGTAAATTGAATTTAAGGTGGTTATTTTTTATAAATTAATATAATCCTCCACAAAAAGTGAGCAAAGATTGCGTCTGTGTCTCTAGGACAAACTTTGAAAGGTTTTCAGAAAGCCTGAAAACGACGGATCAAGACCGCTTCAAAAGATTAGAGGAAAGTCTGGCTGCTTCAAGGCAAAATAAACCAGAGGTGAGCCGAGCATTCTCCACAGCACCGTATGGGTATGAACAATGAAACACGATCACTTCTCACCTTAAGCTGGTAATAATGCCCATCTGAAGTTAAAATTTCCTATAAAAACATGATGTCGGAGCAGTGAAAGCTAAATGAGCACATTAAGACTCTGACCACGGTGCCTTTCTGAGCTAATGAACAGTCAAACGTCTCTGTAGTTTCCAGGGACTCCCCGGTTCTCTCAGATCAGAAGACGTGTCTCGTGTCTTTGCCTAAAGTCTTACTGATGTTCCGTCTGCTGAGTGTCTTTAGTTTCGTCCTCTGGGTCGGAGAAAAGATCAGTCAATCTGCGGCTCTCTTCTTCCTCCTCCTCTTCTGTGGTTTGGTGAACAGATAAGTCTGCTCGATAAGTCTCTCGCTCGGTACGGGGGGCTTAATTTCTTAAACCTCCATGGGTTGGATTTTGCAGTCACGACCCCTATCAGAAGCAAAGGGCCTCCTGCATTTCTCCTCGCTCCTGTTTGGTCTTATTCTTGTTGTCCTCAGTGTCTCCGGGCTGCACGATATTAGAAAAATTGTTGAATTTTGCGATAAGCAAATACCGCACGTTCCCTGCTCATTTCTTCCACTTCTGCGTGCTTTAAGATATTATCCATCATTTAAATTGGCTGAGGCGTATAGGAGCCATCTGACCAGCCTAATGAATTACTGGCACGCAGGACATGTGTGCAGGACAGTTGGGAAACACTGCAGCCCGAGCAGACAGGGACACGACGACAAAGATTTTCAGTTCTGTGCGGATCTAATCCAGAGGATAAATACATCTGGACAGGCCTCTCATTTGTGTACGGATGCATGCTGGATTTCAGGGAATTCATCATTTTAGTCATGCCAAATGTTTGTATAGTTTAAGTTTTGTCTTTATGATGTATGTCAGTAAATCTTTTTTTTTAAAATCCCTTAAGACTTAGTGCTTTACTGACACCAGATGTCTTTGGACCATCTTTATGGGCCTCTCCGTGTTCTGAAAGTAAGAGAGTTTGTGAGCCTACAAGTTTGAGGCTTATTGAAAAAAGCAACTTCCACACACTGAGCCGAGCTCATTAATTTCGCAGCCCCCCACAAAGTAAAAATATTCCTCTCGGCTTTCATCTCGCCTCCTCCTCGAAGGGCGACAGAAATGGCACCGCTGGGTTCCGGTCCCCCCATCTGGACTCGGTGCGCCTCCATCGCATCCCTCACTGTCATCCAACGGATTGGATTTCTCATTCCTGAAAGTGACAGTCTCTGACTAATCTGCATGGCTGGGACGCTCATCTGTTGAAACTGGGGAAAAATAAAGACTGAACAGAATGACAATGGAGCACAGACCCAGACTTGTTTCAGTGAAAGGACTAAATAAGGAGGCGAACAGGAGAATGCAGACTTCAGTCAAGGTCAGTAAAGAAGGACAGAAGGATTTTAACAGAACTGGATGTACATCCACAGCAGTCAAGCCAATTCAAGATGGCCAACATTAGCAAAACACTAAAATGGCTACAAATCAGTCGATTTTACAAACACTGAGCTCAGTTTGGTGTGGTAGTAGCTGAGGGTCATGCAGGATCTTGCAACATCATTTGACCAAAGCGGTTTGAGGTCCATCTGCTCTCATCTTAGTTTAAAATTAGAGCTCGGCACGCAGACAAGATGTCTCTGATGGTTCCAGGCTCCTTCACAGAAAACAGACACGTGTGGGATTTATTGGGATCGAATTATACTCCCAAGACTGAATATACTGAATAAGCGTTTCCCCGCCAACTCCCTGAAGTAGCATAAAACAACTGAATGTTTTCACTTTCGTTTATTTCTCTCCAGCCTAAAAGGTGTGATTTGACATTAGGTGGATCCTAACAGTAAAGCCTCAAAAATCACACAAAGTTACCAACTTTCACTGTCGGTAGTTTCAAAGAAAAATCGGCGTCCAAAAAAAAAAAAAAAAAAGCTAAAACAATGAATCCATCACATCATGAAAATACTGTAGTGAATTTCAAAGAAGAGGAAAGATTAGTCTTTCCAAGGTCGTCTGTCCTCAACTGAAACAAAACTTCATTCAGTTTTATGTTTTTTTTACATCAATTGATCTCAAGGCATTTTTACAGAATAAACAAGTTTAATTAAATTACAAATATACACAGTCTAACTCAACTGCAGTTGTTTGTTTGTTTTTTCAGTCTAATTCTTTTCTGTTTTACCACAAAGCTGCTGCAAATTCATATGAGACAGCTTTATCAAAAAAAACTCCCCCTAATGCTAAACTAGGTACTACTAATAATATTAAAATATATTACCTGAAACAAAAATGCTAAAGACATTTGAAACACGGACCAGAAGATCAGCAAATGTGTAAAAACATCAAACTAAATTTAAAAAAAACTTGAAAACTGTCATTGAATGTTTCCTAATTTTGGATGAATTTAGTGTCAAATGGTTCCTATCAGTCACTGAATCGTAGTTTTTCCTTTTAAAACCCAAACGTAATGTTTTAAATGTGTGGAATACCTGAACACAGACGCAGATCAACATCTTTGATCCGCCGTTTAAAGAAAAGGGCTCGTGACTCGAGCCACGTTACAGACAAACAATAAATATGACAATAATAAGACATTTGCAAACTAAACAGGAAAACAAACGTTTTCTTTTTAAAGATCGACCACTACATGTCGTCACATCTCACTGAGACATCCAAATAATAAAGTGCTTTGTTTGGAGTTCTGATCCTCGTACAGCTGGACAGATAAATTAAAAACGTGACAATCCATAATAAAATGTTGACAGTATTTTTTTTTTTTTTTTTTACATTTTCTTCAAAACACTGACAATCCACAAATATCCTTCAGAATATTTGACAGGAGGGCTTGTAGAAATAAAACCAAACAGAAAATAATGACAGTATATCAGCTTTAAGTGACATAATTAGAACTCGTTAACTTTGTTTTTTTTTACTTTTTTGTGCAAACAACATTAAAAGTGTACCACATCAAAGGAATTTCTTCTTTTTTTGCCTTACAAGATATTTTTTTTTTAAAGAATTGAAAAAAAAAGTAAAACTGTAATAGCCACAGCTGTAGAGTGTGATGGTAATAAGATGGATTGTTTTTTTTAAATCCATAAACGGTAATTAATTTCCTGCCATTTGGCAGCATTAAATCTGCATTTCGTCAAAGAGTGCTAGTTTAATATCGAGTCTTTTAGGAGATTCTTTGGTCTCTAATCACTAACTGTTCCTTTTTTCCTTCTGATGAATCCTCACTTGTGATCAGCTCCTCCTCCCTTTCATCGCCGTCAGACTGCGTCCGTCGACATCCACGCTTTGATTTTAGCGGCGTTAGTGTCCGAGCTGTGTCCTTGTGTTTCTTCTGCTTGAAACAAGCCATCTGCTGCAGTTTTCTTCGGCCTTCCTTTCGGTCGAATCGAGTTTGTCGCGTTCGTTTTGGGGCAAAACATCTCCTCCGGCTGCACGTCGTCGCCGTCGTCCGTGTCCTGTTCCGATTCTGCGAGCCAAGAGTCTGCGTCTTTCTTCTCCCAGTAGGCCTGAGAATCCCCGCCGCTGTTGCGTTTCCTCTTGCTCGCCTTCTTCGGCTGATACTCGCAGCCCGGCGCGTGGTAGCGCTGCACGTGGCTCTTCAGGCTCACGTTGTGGTTGAAGCCCTGGTCGCAGTGCTGGCACCTGAAAGGCTTCTCCCCCGTGTGCAGGCGCATGTGGGACTTCAGGTTGCCGGCCTGGTTGAAGCCGCGCTCGCACACCGCGCACTTGAACGGCTTTTCGCCCGTGTGCACGACCAAATGCCTCCGGAGTCGAGAATGCAGGCGGAATTCCATCCCGCAGATGTGACATTTCAGCTGCGTCAGTCCTCTGTGGTCTTCCAGGTGCGTTCTGTACTCCGGGTACTTGGCAAACGTCTCCGAGCAGTCGGGACATTTGTACGGCTTCTCCTGCGTCAGATGGATCTGCTGATGAGCGATTTTGGCCGCCTTGGTTTTGAACTTCACGTGGCAGTATTTGCACGGGTATTCGTAGTTGGCGTCGTGTATTCTGGAGTGCGCCTTTAAAGCGATCTCGTTTATCAACCTCTTCCCGCAAATGTTACAGGAGAAGGGTTTAATCTTGTGCTCGCAAACGTGCGGCTTGCGCTTGTCGAAAAAGGTGCCGCAGTCCGTGCAGAGCTCTCTGTGTTTGGGAACAACTTTCACCTCTTCGCCAAAGAGCTCCTCGTCGGACTCCGCCTGAAGCTCTTCGTGAGACGAAAGCTCCTCCTCGGGGTCCCAGTTGTCGTCCGAGTCCACGTCACCGGGGTCACTGGACGCCTCGGATGCCTCACTCTCACCGACGACGTCTGCATCATCTGTCTGCGAAGAGAAAGTGAGGTTAGAGGTCAGAAGATAAACATAAAATCTGTACATCACAGCTACAAATCTGCTATATACTGTAAATCCTTTTTATTTTATGTTCTGCCGTTTATTTAACCAGGAAGATAAAAAGAACCTTTTCCACAGATTCCAGGGCTCTTGTGTTTAATCAGCATTTACTCACGTTTCAGGATGTGAGTGAAGCTGCAAAGTTTAGGAAAGCAATGAAAATCAGCAATGTTACGGATTTCTCTGCCGATTTTCAGCCCACAGTTAACGATTCAGTACACTTTTTTCATCTAAGTAGATATTCCCTGCAATTAAACGGTTGTAAAATAGTTTATGCATTTGCTATAGTCTATATTTTGTCATTTTAGCAAATAGGTGCTAGACTATTGCAATTATAAGCCCGTACAGATCAGCTCGCAAACCAAAACACAGTTTTATTCAAGTTCGATTTCCATTTTTTCCTCAGTTTTGTCGTCGCTCTTTTGCTTTTCAGCGGACAGGTCCCTATCCCATAAAGCAGCAGCCGTAAGCGTGAACCTGAAGTTTCCCCACGGAGCCTCTAATCCCGCTTCATGACACAGACGCAGCCACGAATTCATGGCCCAATCAGCGGGGGACGCCGGTGTTTCATGCTCAGACTGCATTGCCACTTCGAAACGTTTGAACTACTCCTTTAATAAAAGTGTGTTCATGACAGAAACACTCACTGGTGTGTGTGTTTGACAAGGACAAACTTATTTATTGTAAGAAAAGTGAAACACAGGAATGTAATGTTATAAATTTAACATCTCCATTCAGAATGTTGTGGCTCCACTTATAATTTCACATTAAAAGAAACAACTTTACCTGCACCTTCTGGACACTGTCACTATTTGAGACACCAAATATAAGATGGATCTGCAACACAGCTTTGTGTTTTCTTACCACAGTTTTAGATGCAGGCTCTGCCAGGCTGTGTCCGGAGGCTGAAGGTTTCTGGGCTGATTGTTCAGGACCACCGTGGAGGACAAGCTTGACTTTACATGCTAACGTGGAGGTCTTCTTGGGGGCGGTGCACGCCTGAAATAATATAGAAAAAAAAGGCGAATGAATGAAACGCGTCGTTTAAACTGTAAACCATCTGTGCGTGTGTTTCTACACATCCGGAAGAAAAAAACAAAAAAAAGAGGCTAATCTGGCGACCCAGTTAGCAAGCTAACCTGGCTGGATGGAACAGCCCGCTCCTTCAGGAAGCGTTGGCCTTTTTCGCTCGCTGCTGGCTCGATATAATCTTCGTCTGCGAAGTGAGCGCTGCAAACCCGGATCCGTCTCAGGGCGGCCGGCGGGGTGTTGACGTCCCGCTTCAGGGCAGCCAGCCACAACTTTCGGAGGTCCACGTCCTTAGACGGAATTCGGTGGAATTTAAATGGCGAGCAGGACTTCGTTTTATTTGAGCATCCCGGAAAAGCGCAAGTGCAGACCATTTTCCCGGCTGCGGCAAAAGTTGCAGCCGGCAGCACACGGATTTAAAAGTTTACCCTGCTGCCTTTTTTTTCTTCTTCGTCCTCGCAGTTGTCTTCTTCTTTTGCTGTTTTTTTTTTTTTTCGCTTGGGTCAAGAGTGGCCACGGACACTGGCTGCACACCATTTGCAGCCCGGCTGACTAAATGGCTAGCGGGTGGGCGGTGACGATGCTGAAATTTAATCGTTTTATTTTATTTTTTTATGTTTCTAATGCACAGTTCAGTTGTCAGCTGCTGATTACTTAAGAAACGGAGAAAACTCGGATGGGTTTGTCCTTGGTTTAATGAGACAACTCCTTCCGCCGTGAAACGCTTTGCTCTCCGTTTAAGGGTAAGCTCCTCCCGTCGTCGCTCATCAGCCAGTCTACCCGGATCATCGCACGGCTGCCCGAAAAGAAGCGCACCCCCTGAAAACTGCGGCGCTCCACGACAGAAAGCACGTGATCAATGTGCTTTTAAAAAAAAAACAACTTTATTTAAACAGATCAAAAATCACATAAAATGAATCCCAGGAGTTGCAACAGACATTAAATACTTATATTGATACAGAGGCACAGATGTATTATTGTTTCTGCATAAAATAGGACCATGGTGCGCTGCAATCAATAGTCTGCATGAACTTCTAATAACAAACATATCTAGTCACAAACAAGGTCAGGGAAATCTACTTTAAAATACCTCTAAATCAATTTAGAAATGTTTTTTTGTAATACTGTTACTAAAACAACTCTGTAAAAATATATATGTTAAATACTTTTGGGTACAAGGTAAGTGTATACATTTAAATAATTTTGTGTTTAACTACAGAAAAACAGCATTATAGTCTTTTTTAAAACAGTCATAGCAACCTATTTTAAATAAATTGTCTAACTAAAAATAGGGGATCTCAACAGAATTGATGTTTAAAAAGATTGCATCTCTTAGAAAATAAAATTTAAAAAAAAAGTTCTTCCAAACAAAAATAACCGCTAAACATTTTCATCTCAGGGTGTTTTGCAGAGTAAACAAGTTCAATTTGACTGTATTGAAAACTTTTTTTTCCCTTTCCCCCACAATGCTACTGCAAATTATTTAGCAAACGCATTCTCAAAAGCTGCCCCGATGTTGAATTCTAAAAATAAACTTTCTTACATATAAAAATATATTCAGAGACGAAAATGTTTAACTGAGAGATTTTAAAAAACATGCATAAAAATATGTTTAAGTGTGAACAAATCTTCAAGATGCATTTTAAAAGTTTCCTAACTTCAGCTGAACAGTTTTGTGTCACACTAAACGACTCTGATGTTGCGATCCATACCTTTTCGGAAAAAAATAAAGTGATTTTGCATTTTATAAAATCCATCCAGCCTCTCATCCTTCAAGGACTGCTCTTTTTTTATTTATTTTAGCAGCGTTAGTGTCCGAGCTCCGTCTCCGTCTTCCTTTTGCTCGAGACACGCCATCCGCTGTATTTTTCTTCGGCCTTCCTATCGGTCTAGCTGTGGTCTTAATCTTAGTTTTGCTGCGACGGGTTTCTTTCGCCCGCACGTGACAATCCGAGTCCTGCTCTGCTCCTTCGGGCCAAGAGTCTGCGCTCGTCTCGTTGCCGTTATGTTGAGAATCCCCGCTGTCGCGTTTCCTCCTGTTCGCCTTCTTCGGCTGAGAGTCGCAGCCGGCTGCGTGGTAGCGCTGCACGTGGCTCTTCAGGCTCACGTTGTGGTTGAAGCTTTGGTCGCAGTGCTGGCACCTGTAAGGCTTCTCCCCCGTGTGCAGGCGCATGTGGGACTTCAGATTTCCAGCTTGGTTAAAGCGGCGCCCGCACACGGCGCACTTGAACGGCTTTTCGCCCGTGTGCACAACCAAATGCCTCTGGAGTCCGGAATTATCGGAGAATTTCACCCTGCAGACATGACATCTTAACTGCGTCGCCCCTCTGTGGCCCTCCATGTGTTTTCTGTACTCCGGGTATTTCGCAAATGTCTCCGAACAGTCGGGACATTTGTACGGCTTCTTTTCGGTTAGATGGATCTGCTGATGAGCGGCTTTGTCGAACTTCGTGTGGAACTTCAGGTGGCAGTATTTGCAGGAAACCTCGTAGCTGCCGTTGTGTACTCTTGCGTGAACCCTTAAAGACACCTCATCTACGAACCTCCTCCCACAGATGTTACATGGAAAGGGTTTGACTTTATGCTCGCACGTGTGGGGCTTCCTCCTGTTGAAGAAGGTGCCGCAGTCTGTGCACAGCGCCTTGTGTTCGAAGACGATGTCCTCGTCATCACCAGACGTGTCCCCACCGGACTCCGCCTGAAGCTCTTCGTCAAGCTGAAGCTCCTCCTCGGGGTCCCAGTCCTCATCTGAGTCCACGTCGCCGGGGTCGCTGGAGTCGTCCGACAGCTCCACGTGATCGCTTTCCTCTCCGACGAAATAAACGAGCTCGGGGCTGCTGCTTGACACCGTCTGTGAAATACAAGCGAGGTCGGATTCTAGTATTTCCAACACAGATTCTGCACGCCGCAGCTAAAACCCAAATACACGCATTCTGTGTGCACGCTTAAGAGAAACCCAGCCACGCCCACCTCTAAGGTTGTTTCTGTGCGTTCTGCCGGCTGTGTGCCACCGGCTGCCGGGACGTTCACGTTGCTCAGATTCTTCCACTCCTTGCTGTAGTCGCACTGAGGGCACCGCACGTTCAGGGCGAAGAGAACGCCGCAGACGACCTTCTCCGCCTTTACCCTCGACTGGCACAAGGGGCACTGGCTGCTGAACAGCCGGAGGAGCTGCTTCTCGTTCACAACATACCTCTTTGTCACCTGAAGGAGAGCAGCTCTGAGGGGGAAAAATAAAAAAACACAAGTTAATTATTGCCTGTGTTAGAATAAACCTGTGCGGTTAAAGTGTAACCGTTTAGTCAGAGCCTAGACTTAATTCTCTACGCGGTGCGGGAAAAGAAAACCGCTGGAGCGAAACCTACTTTTCCTTAATGATGTCAAGGTTCTCGATGTTTTGCAGGATCTGATTGTTCTCAGTCACGACAGAATCCGGAGCGTCACGTTCCACAGCGGCGCCCGGGTTTCCCTTGGCCTCCTGTACAAAAACAATAATTAAAAACAAAGTCATGTGTAGTCGAAAACAATAACCTTCACAATAAACATCTCAACTAATGATACGCTGAATGATCACAGTTTAAATAATGTGATATATTTCCACCTAAAAGTCTCCTTGACTCGTGTCCACTTCTGTTTGTTTCCCTGCAGTCTGCAGTCAGCCTAATGTAGGTCAATCACGAGGCTCAAGCGTCCAAGTGCTTTGTTTACGTTGAGTGTGTACCCGCATTTCAAAATTGAACATCAGTGCAGCTGGAAAACTAGTGGAGCAAACTCTTTCAAACTGCACCATTTCATAACCAAGATAAGTTTTTTTGTTTGCTTTATTATATAGTTTGCAATGGAGTATCTATAAATCATGTACTTATGTTGTACAAATACACTGATTATGTCTAATTAGAGACATGTCATTTGAGATTAGGTGAAATAAATGTACACGTAAAAACTTGATTCGTTCTTCAGTCTCTTATACAAACACTGGAGTTCTTTCTGCAGTAACATTTAAAGTGTCAAGCACAGAACTGCACGGCGGCGAGCATCTGCAACTTTCCCAGCAACTCGCCTGGTTCGGCTCGGATTTCCTGGAGACCCTTCTGACTGAAATCGTCGGGACAGCGGAGGACTTCAGCTGATCGGTGCCGGTCGCGTCCGAGAAGCAGTCAGGCGTGAAGTGCTCACAGCAGACACCGATGTCCGTCCAGGACGACTCCCTGAGCCTCTGGTTGTTCACCTCGAAGACGAACTGGACCCACTCCACCCTCATTTCCGGGTCCGCCGGCAGGGCGAACCGCCGCGCTCCGCGACGCCACGAATAACATCCGATAACGGAGCACATTTCTGATTTTTTTTTTAAATTTATTTATTTTAACTCGACCGTTCCTGCGCTTTCTGCTCGCTGCAGCGCATGTGCGCAGTAAAAAAAGGGAATAAAGCTAACAGCTAGCTGTTGTTGCTACAGGGATGGTGACGCCGGAAGAGGCGGGGCTTCGCGGCAGGAGGGTAGCTCGGTTTGATCACGGGAGTACACCGGTGGAAACCCAAATCAGTTTGTGGTTGTCAAATCTCGGGTCCAGACCCCACTTGGGGTCATGAAACAACAAGTGTGTGGTCTTAACAGAATATTTAGCCTCAACTGTTACAATGAAATTAAAAACAGTGGTCATAAATGCATAAAAATGTATGTTTGCAGTGATAGTTTTATCATTTTTGAGGTGATGTTTTACCAACAGTCCTATCAATCATAGAGCAGAGAATGGAGAAAGAGCTAGGCTAATAGCTAGCCCAGCGGTGGCCAACCCTGGTCTTCGAGGTCTACTATCCTGTATGTTTTACTTGTTTCCCTGCTCCAACACACCTGATTCAGATGTTAAATTACCTCTTCATGTTCTGCAGAAGCATGTTATTCACCTATTGATTCAAATCCACTGTGTTGAAGCAGAGAAACAAGTAAAACATGCAGGATAGTGGCCCTCGAGGACCAGGGTTGGCCACCCCTTCTACAGTGTGTATAGCAATAATTAAAACTACCCATGTATGTATTATTGATAAATCCCAAAACGCCATAATCTACCAGTTACATGGTATTAAAATTTAAAGGTTTATGCCTCTGAAGTTACCCAGTTATCAACAAAGTACATGAAAAATTTCCCAGCTATTCTGGCAAAAAAGAAAAAATTTTCTTGCAACGGACACTTAATTTATCTATAGAGTGGCACATTTTAATTTAGCTTCAACCATTTTAATATTCATATCATTTAACATGAAGGAGGCCATGTTTTCCACCAGCTTTGTTCCTATTGTACAGCACACACATCCAATGATTGAAGACTTTACAATAAAAGCAAACAACTCTCTTCATATTATAAGGGAACAATTAATCAATTATTGTCGACTTTTTAAATCACATTAAAAACCTGCCAAGGCAGTCCAGTTTACTTTGACCTTTTACTTTCTTGTATTTTTGTTGACAATAACATTCATTCTTCAGATTAGTTTTTTTTTAATGCGTCACATCATCAGATTTTTTTCGTTGGCCTTCCTTTCCGTAGTTTCTTCCTCTTCTGCAGAATCAAAGGATGTGTTACTGTCAGATGTCGTATCTTTACCGTCTTCATTAGTAAACTGTGTCATGTTCTGCTTTTTCGCATGTGCTTTTCTGCCGCCAGTGTTCGACCCGCGGCCCTCTGCTTCATCTTCCAGAATGATGCCTCGAGATCCAAAGTTTTTAGGCCTTCCTTTAGGTCGCCCTGTGCTCTTCTGTTTAAGCTTGGACAGGTGCAGTTCCTCCATCTGCGCATCGTCATCTGTAGCCTGTTCGTCTTCTATGCTGTCAAACCCAAAGTCTTCGCCTGTCTCGTTTCTGTTAGCTTGAGCATCGCCGCTGTCACGCTCCGGCCCAGAGTCGGCTGCGTGGTGACGCCGGACGTGACTCTTCAAGCTGGCGTTGTGACTGAAGCGTTTGTCGCAGTGCTGACACTCGTAAGGTCTCTCCACCGTGTGCAGACGCATGTGGGACTTCAGGTGTCCCGCCTGGCTGAAAGCCCGCTGGCAAACCAAACACGTGAATGGCTTTAGTCCCATATGCACCGCTAGGTGTCTCTGGAGACCCGCGGACGAAACAAATTCCATCCTGCAGAAGCGGCATTTCATCGGCTTCGGCCTTCTGTGATCTTTCAGGTGGATTCTGCGCTCCTTATTCGTGGCAAACGTCTCTAAACAGTCCGAACATTTGTAAGGTTTCTCCTCGGCTGCGTGGCTCAGCTCGTGGCTGATTTTGTCCACCTGCACCTTAAACGCGGTGTGGCAGAATTTGCAGCGAAACTCGTAGTCCTCACCGTGGACCCTGCCGTGCTGATTCAGGGCCACCTCGCTGACGCACCGCTTCCCACAAATATTGCAGGAATATGGCTTGACTTTGTGCTTGCACGCGTGGCGCTTCCGGGTGTCAAAGAACGCTCCGCAATCCGTGCAGAGACGACTGTACTGAGAAGCGACCGAAAGGTAGTCGCAGTAATCGGCGCGCTCTTGGAAGCCCTCGTTTTGTTTGGCAGGAAACAGTTTTACAGTGAAAGCGCCCGGCGCCGGCCTCCAGTCTTCATCGGAGTTCGTGTCAACGGGACCACTGGATTCCTCCAGGTCGTCTTCAGGGTCGCTCTCCTCGTTCACTGCAGCAGCAACCTCAGGAACCTCTGAGGCGCTGCAGGGGGTCTCGCCCGCAGCTGCTGCCTATGACACAACAACAAGTAGGTTTGTCATTTCTAATCATTTCAAGTTTGTTACAGCATAAGAAAAATAATTACCAGACCAGACAGAACAGACTGTATGATTAGAACAATGTCTTAAAAAGAGCAATACACAACCCAGATCTTTTTATCGTTCTGCTTTCTGAGTACTGATGTCCTACCTTCGAGCCTCCTGTCCTGCGTCTAGCTTCAGCTGCCGGGACGCTGCTGTCCACCAGACTTTTCCACTCATACGTGTAGTCGCACTGAAGACACAGCTGGTGCAAGGCGATGACCACGCCCCGGCTGGCTTTGTGCATCTTGAGTTTACCTCCACATGACGGACATGTGCGGCTGAACAAATGGACCAGGCGTTTTTCATTCACAGGAAACTTTCCTTTTGTCTTCAAAAGGGACACTCTACAAAAAAAAAAAAAAGATCAACTTTCCAGTCAGTTTAAATGTTCTAATTAATCCCCAACAAACAGGTTAGAAACGTACTTTTTCCTGAGCAAATGGATATCAACTTTTCTTGGCCGCGCCTGGAAACAAACGGAAGAACCCGAAGAACGTGAGGCTCCCGCTGGCACTGGACCGTTCTGAGTACCTGCGATTTAAAGTAGACGTAAGCACGAGCAAGGGAACATCATCGCTGCGCTTGACTTTCAAGAACATATTTTATTTGTACCCAGCAAAGTCTGCCTCGATTCTTCCGAACAGGAAGTCGCACCGTTCCATGTTTCGGCTCGATCACTCAGACCGACAACTTCTGTGTTGACCACAGAATTCTACACAAAGAAGCAAAAAGAGAAAGGCTTTAATCAAACAGAAATTAAAGAAAATATATTCAGGAACAACAAACTCTTGTTTCTCTAAGAGACTAATAATTGCTCTGCTTGTTGGCATCTCACACCTCCAATACATGTAAAAAAAGAAAGATAAATAGGTAATAGTAGTGATAGTAATATTATTATAATAAAACTGTCATGATGTTGAGTGAAACGCCAAAAAACCTGCAGAGAAATTTGAGTCAAGACAATCGGCTAAAGACAGAATTTCTGCAGCAATTTTCATTGCTAAAGGAACCTTAGTTTTTCCAACATGGAGGAAGTTTTAATGATGAGAAAAAAAGCACAAGCTCTTGTAGTTTCGACTCCCTGCCTGATTAGAGCTTAACAGCGATCATTCAGGTACTATCAGAACTTTTCGTGGTAACTACTTATAGCACCTCCTGCAGGTCTCTGCACAAATTTACTGATTTTATATTGGGACTGTTACTTCAGCATCAACCTGCACTTCTTTAGGTAGTGTATGAAACTAGAAGGTGTTTTTAAAGTATTTTTTTGTTGGGCCAATTTAATTTTTTTATGCATTTATCTTTGTACATTTGGTGTGTTGTTTCTAAACTAAATGTGCTCATATTTACTCCATTCCTCTCCCACTAAAACTACTCCAACTCTTTGTAACTCTGAGTAATAAAAGGTCTGACTGCAGCTGCCCCAACCCTGAAGCATCACTGCTGCACTCTTTGTTTTGAATGTGAAGCCTCACCTCCCACCCGGAGCTCCTGGCAGGTTCGTCTGGTCCGAGGTTCCAACACACCGATGGGACGGCTCCGGGCTTCAGCTGGACCGGGTCAGCCTCGCGAACAAAGCAGTCTTCGGTGAAGTGCTCGCTGCAAACGGTGATGTCCGTCCAGGAGGACTCTTTGAAACGCTGCTTGTTGGCTTTAGCTAAAAACATGACCCAGTCCAGCCTCTCCTCCGGGTCCTCGGGTAACTTGAACCGCGCCGCACGACGGCGTCCTGAACTGCACCCGGCGACGGAACACATCCTGGTTTGGGTTCGGTCTAAGACCTAATAAATGTTTATTTAAGGCGATATAAGCATTTTATGCCAGTAGCACTATGCTAACTTAGCTAATCAACTGTTTAAAATCCTCGCGATGGAGGCGGAATGGGCGGGGGTTAACGAGCGCGTTCTAATAGTATAAACATTTATAAGTATATGGTACAAGTAAGAGTACAAAAGTACAAGTAAATGTACATATAGGGTCGAATGGGTAGGTTTGTTGTCTGGAGAACATCGGTGTTGTGTCGAGCTGTGTCCCCTCTTCAGAATATCTCGTTTTTTGTTTATTTTGCGGTGGACATTCAGATTAAAGGTCCATTAGCGCCACCTACTGGACTGGAGTGTGTGCAGTAAATTGACAGGGAAACAAAATCACTAAAAATTGAATTTAACCTCATAAATTTCTCTTTAGGTTCCCATTAAGCAAACTGATGATAGCTTGTGAGAGTTCTCTTAAGGGATTCTTCAAAATAATTTAATTTTGTCCTTTTTTTCTTGCATCAGCAAGCCCTTTTCCAGCCATCAGGCAACATACAAATTTTAGAAAAGCAGAACAAAAATCTCAAGAGAGGTACGTCATGAGGTATTGAGTCAGTCATCTGTATTTGACAAATGTGTGAGCTTATTTATCTACTAAACACAGGTGGGGACCAGTCTTTAATGGTGGTATTCAATCATCAGGGTGCATTTCTCCAGCTTCAAGGGGCAGAAAAAGATTAACATCTTTTCTTACGTTTTGCTGAAAAAACAGAAGTTAAGTGGAAAAACAGAGTGAAGCAGGTGAGGGAAACAAATCTCAATGGGGGAAATGCAACTTGACACAACACCAATGTGTTTCACAGTTAATTTTTAAAACCTGTTAAGAAAAAAACTAAAACAATTATGTTTTAAGACAATAATTGTAGCAGTGTCTCACCTTTAAATGTACTAGTGCTTTAAGTAGTGAACACATGAGATCAACTTAGCTTCAATAATCATATTACATCAATGTTTTAAATAATAAAAAGGTTTAAAAAAATGTTTGAAAAAACTCAATCTGATGCCATAATAAAGAGCACACATCAGCGAAGAGACACTCTAAAGTCAAAGTATTTGCTTCTCCCCTCATTAAAAGGTGCAAACAAACCTTTCCTGACGTTTCAAGTTTTTATTCATATAAAAATGAATATTTCTAAGAAACCAGTACATATAATGCCAGTGTCATATTGTTTTTTTTCTAAATTAAATTCATCCTAAAGTTTTTTTCAGTTTATTTCTCCCCTTGTGCTTCTCTGGGTTCTTCCTGTAGTTCCTTTTTTCAGCTCTCCCTGGAGTTTGTTTGGTCTTCCTGCAGCCTTCTTCCTCTGAATCAAACCGTGTGCTGCTCTCAGACAGCCTGTCCTCACGGTCCTCATCAGTTCGTTGTTTTGGCTTTTGCTTTCTAACTTTTGACTTCCCAGCTCCGGTGTTTGACCCTCCTACTTGTTTTTCCCCAGGACCTTTTTCTGATCCGAAGCCTTTCGGCCTTCCTACTGGTCTGCCAGTGCGCCTTTTACTTTTAGGTCTGTGCGGTGACTTCGTCTCGTCGCCTGTATCCTGCTCCTCCTCTTCGCTGTCGAGGTCCAGGTAAGCATCATTCTGGCGCCCATTGACCCGAGCGCTGTCGGAGTCACTTCCTGTTTTGCTTTTTGTCCCGTTCTCGTGTTCCGGTGCAGAGCCGGGCGCGTGGTGATGCTGCATGTGGCTCTTCAGGCTCACGTTGTGATTGAAGCTTTTGTCGCAGCGCTGACACTTGTAGGGCCTCTCCCCCGTGTGCAGCCGCATGTGGGACTTCAGGTGGCTCGCCTGGTTGAAGCCGCGCTCGCACACCGAACATTTGAACGGCTTCGCTCCCGTGTGCACCAACAAGTGCCTCTGGATGGAGAGGGGTCGGTAAAACTCGATCCCGCAGAAGCGGCATTTCAACTCCACCGCGCCCCGGTGATCCTCCAGGTGGACTCTGCGCTCGCCGTTCGTGGCGAACGTCCTGGAGCAGTCCGGGCACTTGTAGGGTTTCCCTTCGGCTGCGTGGACCTGCTCGTGGGTGAACTTCTCTGCCTTCAGCCTGAACGTAGCGTGGCAGAACTTGCAGCGAAACTCGTAGTTTTCGCTGTGGATCCGGCTGTGGAAGTTCAGGGCCACCTGGCTGGCGCACCGCTTCCCGCACGTGTTGCAGGGATACGGCTTCGCTTTGTGCTCGCAGACGTGCGGCTTTCGCCCGTCGCAAAACCTGCCGCAGTCTGCGCACAGCTGACTGTGCACCGGGGTGAGCGACAGGTAGTCGCAGTATTCGACGTGACGGCCGGACTCCTCGCTGGGTTTTGCCGGATACAGTCTTATAGGGAACACATCCTGCGCTGGTTTCTGCTCCTCGTCTGAATCAAAGTCACCAGGGTCACTGGAATTCTCGGTTTCGGATTTGACGTCGCTCTCCTCGTGCGTTACCGCAACGATCACAGGAACCTCTGAGACGCTGCTGGGAGTTTCATCTCCTACTGCTGTCTGCAATACAGTGACAAGAAGAGGTAAATACAGTGACAAGAAGAGGTAAATGGAATCAAAACATGGATTATATCCGAGTCCTGCAGTCCCACCTCTAAGCCTGCCTCCACGTGTCCGTCTTCGGCTGCTGGGCCGCTGCCGCCCACCTGACTTTTCCACTCGTACGCGTAGTCACACTGAAGGCACAGCTGGTTAAAGCTAACAACAACGCCACAAATGACTTTGTGCATCTTGAGTTTACCTCCACATGACGGACACTTGCGGCGGAACAACCGAAGGAGGCGTTTCTCCTTCACAGAAAACCCGCCCCTTTCCTCTAAAAGTGCCCCTCTACAAAGTCAACGAGAAGCCGAAATCAGCCACCTGATGCTAAAACGCGGCCAAGTTAAAAGAAAGACTTAGAGGAAGGCGGAACAACAAACCTACTTTTTCTTAAACAAGTCGGCGTTTACTCTTTCTGCGTGTCCCCGGCTGCATCCGGAGGAATCGGCTGAGCACGAAGCTTCCGTCGGAACGGGGTCACCGTTGGAACCTGCAGATCAGAAAAAAAAATTTGAATAAATGCGAGGGGCACGTCGTTGTTCCTAACTCTGAAAAGCATGTTTTATTTGTACCCAGTGATTTCAGGCTCGATCCTTCGGAAGGTGGAGCCGGATCAGGACACGGTTTGAGTGGATCTCGCAGATCAGAACCTTCTGAGTTATCGGCAAGCTCCTAGACAAAGAAACAAATGGTTAGCAGAAAACAAAAGGTAATATGTTAATATCTGTGTTCAGTTGAGTCTACCGTGCATCTTTCAAAGCACTAAGCAACAAAACTGTGCAAATATGTGCTGACAAAAAGGTTTATTTTTTTACTGTAAGTGTCATGTTTATTTTTTTGAACCATAAGTGGTAGAGAATCACTGCATTCATGAATACAGCATATAACAATAAAACTGTGTTTTCCCAGCAATGCTCGGTGTGCTAGTCTGAGCTGGAAAGACAGATTAGAGAAAAGTGATTTGGGATTGTAATATTTCAGTCTTTTCTACTTAAAGTTCTTGAGTTAAATGCCCTGGAAATGTGTTAGTGGTAGCCACGAGAGGAGCTTTTCTTTGTTTTCTCCTGCAGCACATGATGCATCAGAGCATCCTTTATGAAGCACCAAACAGATGATTTTCCAGTCTCTATAATGAGATTTGATGTAAATATATAAGGTCAGGACTATAGATAGGAGGAGGATTGTTATTATACCATCCCATAATACAGCTAAACTAATTTTGTGCTCAGATTCTCATTATAATCCACTTGTATCTTACTTGCAAATTTCTCCCATCATTTCTTAAACTTACTGTGTTTTCAAAAGAAGCGTTTATGGGGGGGGAGGGGTAAACAAAAGTGTTTAAATCTTCTGTTTTAGGTCTGGGAAAACCCTCACCTCCCATCCGGAGCTCCTGGCAGGTTCGTCTGGTCCACACATCAAACACACCGATGGGACGGCACCGGGCTTCAGCCGGACCGGGTCAGTCTCGCGAACAAGGCAGTCTTCGGTGAAGTGCTCGCTGCAAACGGTGATGTCCGTCCAGGAGGACTCTTTGAAACGCTGCTTGTTGGCTTTAGCTAAAAACATGACCCAGTCCAGCCTCTCCTCCGGGTCCTCGGGTAACTTGAACCGCGCCGCACGGAGGCGTCCTGAACTGCACCCGGCGACGGAACACATCCTGGTTTGGGTTCGGTCCTTTTCACAGTGACGCCACCTGCTCATAAATGTCCATTCAAAGCAACATAACAGACATATTTTTCAACAGCAGTGCTCAGCTAATGTAGCTAGCTAGCTGTGTTAGTTTTGGTTAGGGGAGGCGGGGATGGGCGGAGCTTAGCAAGGGGGGTTCGAATGGTTTGTTGCCCGGCGTACATCTGCGGGTACAGGGTCATTATTAATAGTAATATTGATGTTATTATAAATATTACGACTATTGTTGTTGTTGCAGAGGTTTATCGATGCGATTATACAGGATAAAAAAGCAGTAACGACACAAAGAGTTTTGCTGGAAGACTCTCATGCGCGCCGCCCGAACTCACAGAGCTTATTATTATTATTATTATTATTATTATTTTGAGGTTTTATTGGCGGATGGCAAGAAACGTTGAGGTTGCATTACCGCCACCTGCTGGTATGGAGTGTGACTCAAAATGTCTATTTTACTCTATACTAATATTATATTCTTCTAATCAGTTTTGTTTTCTTGAAAAACCTAATTCAAGTCTGAATACGTTTGCAGTCTGAATTCATTTACAGTATATCTACTAAATTAAATATTTCTTTATTTTTCCTAAATTCCTCTAAGATTAATCTCCTTTCTGTCTCATACCTTCTACACTCTTAAATAACATGTTCTATCGTCTCTCTTCTTACACAGTATTGGAAGTTTCCTGTATTGTGTCGATTTATTCTAAATAATGAGCTCTTAAGACCAGTATGTCCAAATCTTAATCTATTCGATAGTTTTTCCTCTCTTCTATTTCCTCCTGTTCTCATTTCTCCTACTCTGTTTTGAATCCTACAGTATAATACCGCCTTCCTTTATTATCTTCATCACTCACAGAGCTTCTCTTCCGTCCTTCACGTCAAACTGATACACGGAGTTCAGTCCTTCATAATAAAAGTCAGACAGTTCACAGACATTTGATCTAAAATTTCCTCTCAAAGTATCAGAATTTTATTAATTATCTTACATTATTATTGTTGTTTTTAATTCCTAAAATATAAAATAATAAACAAATGAATGGAACCGCCATTTATTCAGCCTATTTATAACACAGTTACAGTCACAGTTGTGACATAACTGTGACTATTAGCTATTCTTTCTGTTACTGCAATGCTTTGTTTTGTGCTGTAGTATTTTAAGAACCTAAGCCTGAGCCACTGATGGGGAGATCAGTACTTATTACTTTCAGGATATTTTACATCGTACTGAGCTACAAAGTCATTCCCAGATTAATCCATGATGATACTTTCAGTTTTAAAAAATGGATACAAGTTTTGAATGACAGAAGTAAAAATCTAGCCTGATAACAACCAGTATTGGAGGAAAAATGAAAGTAATAATTTGAATTATAACAACATAATTAAGTCTACTTTAGTTGGAGCACCACTAGAACTACAATCCAGCTTTTTGAAGTTTTTAGTGTCTGAAGGAAAAATATTGCAGTGTATATTAAAGCTGCACCAAGTCCAAAAAGGTGCTGATATTCAAATTTATTAATATACCACTAGGTGATGTTGTTCAGCTTCAAACGTTGTGGACTTTCAGACTTAGTAAGTTCAGTCTATTACTGCTGTGGCCAGCAGATGTGTGTCAAATTCTTCAGAATAAAACAAGCAGCTTTCTGTGGAGATAAAATATTAGAGTTTCAAGTCCATCTGTTCTATTCAATTATGATCCATATTTGGAATCAGAAAACACTGAAAGGTTTCAGTAAAAGATGACAAAACAGAGTCACAGAAACCCAACAGAATCAGGCTGAAGTGACCCAGTTTGCATTTTATGTTTGCCTCGAATATTTAACCCCGGTCACGCATTCACAAAAGAGTCACACCCATCAGAGGTACAGCAGACATCACATGACATCACACACGCCATGTGACTGTGAGTAAGCGTGTGTGACTTTGTGCAGCAGTTAGACAACCCCCACCCGCCCGCCTGCCCGCCCGCACACCCCCTGGATTCAGAGAACTCATTTTCCAGGAAGTGGAGCACACACTGTAGCAGCAGAACGTGCTTCGGGGGTTCTGGGGGTGGAAATAATCCTCGCTGGAACCTGATGTTAACCATTACTTGGCACCTTTTTGTTGCCGCGTGAATAAGAGCATCAGAAATCCTGACAGGCGTGAGAAGCGGCCTGCGTAAGAGCAGGAAAAGCACCGTTCTGATTCGTGAATCACGTCTTCCAGGGCTGATGAATCCAAAATAAAGAAGTGAAATATGTAAAATATGTGCTGAGTGTCACGTCTGTTTCTAAGTGTTTGTTTGAATGTGTGTCCATGCCTGGAAACTGTATACAGGAGCTCTTATTTGTTTGTTGTGCGTGTCTTTTTCCTTTCTCCAAAGTCAGGCAAACAAATCACACAATGAGAAGATCACTTTAACAAAACACCGGTTCAGTTTGTAGTGATTTCAGTTTAATATGAAGTTCCTGTATGTGAGAGAAACAAGGGAGAACTCGCCAAAAATTTGTACAAAATTGACTTTCTTTTTCCTTCATATAGCAGAGAGGAATTTTCCCTCCTGACCAGCATGTACATTTTTCCCCATCATACCGATTCTGGGAAAGTTGCCGTCGAAATATGTCAGCTGCCTTTCACATCCTCCCAGGAATGTTGGCAAGTCTTCACAATGTTGTCAGTCGTTGGGCCAGATAAGAGCTCGCTCGGAGATTGATGGCGTTGCATTCCACTAGTTCCTTCTCTGTGTTTTTTTTTTTTTTTTTTTTCCCATACGAAAGCATCCGCGCTATCTCACCAGTTCATATCCTCCCTCTCCAAGTCCAGACCTGCTCAGGTGGTTTTTAATCCGAAGTCCTGATCCACTTTTCAAACTCTGTGTTTGCTTAGTGTATTTAGTAAGTTTAAAAGGCTGGGCACTGACTCGTCAAATCTGATATGTTTTATACACTGAAAAAATATATATTTACTGGGGAATCTACGCTCCTTTAACAAAATCTATGGATTTATTTCTAAAAGTCTTAAATCCCGCACATTAAAAAGGGGTTAACATTAAAGCAGCATACAGTTACACAAGCATTACTCCCATGCGTAGGTCAATACTAGACAATTTTCCCACAGCACAACTTAATAACGTGTCTTAGAACACATTTTGAAGTTTGAGATCATAGACTGCGTTTTAGTCTCACTACTGACGAGGTTAATGTTTAAACCCAGCACTGAATTATTCTCCTGTTTTAGGAGAGTCACATGAGTTTACATTTTCCTTTCATGTAATAGAATTTGTGTTTGGATCCTTCTCAGGACTATTTGTTGGAAAGAGGGGTCTGTGATATGCCGACTCTTATCTCTTTTATGTTTTATTTATTGGGCTGAAGTTAGGTGGAAACGTCAGAGTTTTAAGGAATCAGCCACTAAAAAGACAAAGTGGATGGATGGATGGATGGATGGATGGATGGATGGATGGATGGATGGATGGATGGATGGATGGATGGATGGATGGATGGATGGATTTCTCATCTTGTCCTTTCAATGCAACAGTTAGCGCTCATGGTATGTGTTGGGGATCATTCTCAGCTATTAGCAGACCAAAATTTAAGTCAATATCTGTAAAACCGACTTAATTATAGCAACTTTTGTATTTTCTAAGGTCAGTTGGCTGTGGCGGCCATCTTGAATTGTGTTGACTCCAAAGGTTAATGAGCTGTAGAGGTACATCCAATGATTCATTTCTGTAAGTTTGATTAAAATCCATCCAGTGTTTCATGAGATATTTTGGTAACAGACACACACACACACACACAGGCAAAAACATTATCGACCGCTTTCACCTTTTGGTCGATAAAGAAACCGCAGTGAAGTTAGTTTCAAGTTGGATATTCGATATTCGAGCTCCGCGGAGTTAGCGGCGTCCAGCTCACGGCTGCCCCGAAACAGGAGCGCTAATGTCGGCCAGCCGTTCTCTGCCGGCCCCTCCTCTCACGCGCGGTGGTTCACTTAGGGACCGTCAATAAATTTTCCTTACCCCTCGCTC
>NC_051449.1:11636795-11638118 GCF_001649575.2 Kryptolebias marmoratus | reverse complement strand
GATATTCTTTTGGGGGGCGTTTGCTTGAAGGTAAAGTTTACACAAAAGATTCACAACAATATCAGTTTAAACTTTGAACTACTTGCAAAAATATTGTGGCCTAAAACATTAAAACCGTTACAGAACTGCAGCTGTATCGATGGTGTTTCTTTGTGGGCGCAGCTCCGTGCTGCCTTCAGGAGAATGGGACATCAGATTATCGTTTTTAAAATTTTTCCCACATGGCAGTTACTTTGACAAAGGAAAGCTCTCTTTAGTGATATTACCCTTGGAATTATTTATTTCTCTTACATAGGTTAATTTCTCTGAAGGATACACCGTGAGCGCATTGTTATCACAGTGGTTAAACATTTTCAAGAGCAATATTCTCTTTTCGGACTTTCCCTGAAAGCGTCCAGCATCCAGACGTACATTAATTCCTTTCTGGAGAAGATGCTTTGTTGACATGACTGCGGAACACAAACCAACAAACCAAAAAAATAAAAAAATATTCTAAAACTAGAGACCTACGACTTGACAAGTGGATCACAGCAGCTGCATCAGCCGGTGTAACACCTGATCGATGTAACACCGCTGCTACTTCTCTTTGCAGCTTTATTTGTGTCGTTGTGAACTTTAAAGTCTTATCATCAGTCACAATCTTTTATTAAGCTATGAATAAAAGCAGGGCTCTCACGTTTCACGCATTGGCCGTGAGAAACACGCATTTTGTGAAGCGCACACGCTCACACGCCACTTTTTGTATTTCTCACGCTAAAAGAAATACACACGCAGACGACCTTATTTTGAACCGGAACCAATATGCAGCGCAATGTTTTCCGCACGGGCTGAAGCCCAATAGGGGCCAAGTTAGCGAGTTTTCAGATCCGTCTGGCCATTTTTCAAAGCGGCTAGCGACTAATCTAGTGACTTTTTTCTGTGTTATTGGAGACTTTGGCGAATAAATGTGTGGAAGCACCAATTATTCTGCAGCGTGCCGTAAGCCCCGCCCACTTCCCCAAGCACTGACAGCTGTCAATCTCACAGCAGAGAGGAGACCCGCCTCACTCTGTGTCCACAGTGGCGCAAGTCCAGTAGCATTTTATGTATTTACCAGCTGTCTGCACATGTCTAAATGATATGATTGATAACAGAGACACGTCACTGATCAGGGGCCCCTCCGCTCCTTCACCTTTTTATTAAACCTGTGTCAAGACGAGGCCTGGAAATGTTCAAGTTACAACTGTTTACTGATCAGTATTTACAATAGAACACAGCATGACATGAAAAATAAAGGAAATTGTTTGTGTTATTTTGTTGTTCAGACAGTAATCATTTGTTGAA